>NC_081554.1:48518135-48677049 GCF_963082655.1 Stomoxys calcitrans | reverse complement strand
ACTCTTTGGAATTCTTCATGACGATGAGGGGTTTTACAACGTTTCCACCTGGACTAGCATTTAGATATTTTTCTCTTTTATGATGTAGGACGGTCTAAAATACATCAGGCGTTTTACAACGTTTCCACCTGGACTAGGATTTAGATATTTTTCTCTTTTATAATATAGGACGGTCTAAAATCCATTTTCGCAGGAGACAGTGTTTAGTCCGCGCCCTCTTCTTAAAACAAACCAAACCTAATAATTTGCTCATCAATCAATATTTATTAGTTCGATTTATCCTTTATCTGCCTCTGTACAAAGTCTTGCTCATTGTGTTGTCCATGTTCTCTATTATCACACTTTCTAAACGGTGCTTTCATAGCCATTACATTTAGTTTTAGTTTCTTATATGCAATTATTCGTTATAGGAAAAAACGGATATAAAAAAAAGTTGAAATTTTGGACATACTTGCATCTGTTGTCTACTCTTTGACTTTACGGAATTCTTCATGAAGATCAGGCGTTTTACAACGTTTCCACCTGGACTAGCATTTAGATATTTTTTTCTTTTATGATATAGGACGGTCTAAAATCCATTTTCGCAGGAGACAGTGTATAGTCCGCGCTCTCTTCTTCAAACAAACCAAACCTAATAATCTGCTCACCAATCATTATTTATTCGTTCAATTTATCCTTTATCTGCCTCTGTACAAAGTCTTGCCCATTGTGTTGTCCATGTTCTCTACTATCACAGTTTCTAAAAGGTGCTTTCATAGCCATTACATTTGGTTTTAGTTTCTTACATGCAATTATTCGTTATAGGAAAAACGGATATAAAAAAAGTTGAAATTTTGGACATTCTTGCATCTATTGTCTACTCTTTAACTTTACGGAATTCTTCATGAAGAGTTTTAAAACGTTTCCACCTGGACTAGGATTTAGATGTTTTTCTCCTTTATGGTATAGGACGGTCTAAAATCCATATTCGCATGAGGCAGTTTATAGTCCGTGCCTTCTTCTTAAACCAAAACAAACCTAATAATTTGTTCACCAATCAATATTTATTCGTTCGATTTATGCTTTATCTGCCTTTGTACAAAGTCTTGCCCATTTTGTCGTTCATGTTCTCTATTATCACTGTTTCTAAAAGGTGCTTTTAGAGCCATTACATTTTTGGCCGGATTACGGTCGTCTTTTAAATGTTGCAATAGCAGAACTGGTTCTTTTAAGGCTAATACTATGTTCGCTTTTTACGAATCTTTTTTGTGGTATCTTTTTTTAGATAAAATATGTTGAAGCATAACTAATGAAACAATTGTAATAATAGTAGCATGTTATCATTGAGATGTTTGTAGGGTAAAAAAAAATTATCGCGAAAAGCATTAAAACGATCTTGGAAACAGCCATTAAACGGAAAAGTAAATTTCAAATGTTAAAACTTGATTTCGTTTGAAAATTTTGCCCAAAATTGATCTTCTCTATTTGTTCCATAACGTCTATCATCAGTCTTTGCAATCTGCATCGAAAAAATAGCACAAGGCAATATAGAATGGAACTGTTTTAGCCATTATATTATTTCAAATTGAAAACTATGATATTGTCAAGTCTTTTTGGCTTCTTCTTTGAATCAAAGCAGCTTGCCATCGAAACAATATCAATCAACGAATTTTGTTGCTACTCAAGTTAAAATATAAAACAATTCATAAATCAAATGGGGTAGAAAAAAAAAAAAATACAAATAATACGAATAATAAACAAATAAAAAGCAACATGATGAAAATGAAAGCAATGCACATAAATACCTTGTAAAATGAGTACACAGAAAATTGAAAATGTTAACGAGGTTCAACTAAATAAAGCCGGTGCTCTAGCTAATGTGCTTAGCAAAGATACTCGAAGAAAAAAGTCAGTACAATATATGGGGTTTGCAAATTGGACAATGTTTGTAGGGAATTTTTAAAACTTGTACCAAAACGATTATCATCACAATACAAAAAAAGGCTTTCATTATAGCTCAATACTGATACTATGCAATTGAAATCTGGCAATTTATCAGGCAACTGACAGTCACTTTATACAACAATGTTATCATGCTATGTTGTAATGTAAGAATATGATTCATCCGGTGGGAGAAGCCAAAATGATTCAGTTCCTAAGATCATGAGCAAAAACGTTTTATTATAGCACGAAATCTGGACTTGCAAAAATTTCCTCAAAATCAACAATTTTCACCCCAAATAGTTGTTTTATAATAGGGAAGTATTTTGGGATGGAGCGGCTCCTCAAACACATGGCTCTATATTGTCATGATTGGTCTATATAATCTATATATCCATTTGGCGGGTTTTGGGTGGTCCCAGCGGCACCCGTGCCCAACAATAGAAACCATGTGTTTTTGGTGATAGCTAGAGTACAAAAAATTTCGAATTACCAATCTCCGAGATCTGGTATTTTTGAAATTAGGGTAATTAGAAGTACTTTTTTAAGGGGGGACATTTCGACTCAAATAATATATCAAATCAAATTCGTGTCTATTCCAAAATCATTTCACTTTGAACCCCATATTGTCATGGTCGGTAAGTATGAAACGTTTGGAGGGTGTTTTGAGGCTGGGGAGGCCACCTGCCCTGAAAATAGATATCAAATTCGTTCTTTACTCCCAAATATCGTTTATTTTAGCTCCATATTGCTATAGTAGGAAATAAAGTTCAGTTTAAAGAATGATTTAGGGCGTACCCCCAAAATTGCTGTCAAATTCGCTTTCTACTCTCAAATACCTTTCGTTTGAGTCCCATATTGCCATAATGGATCAATTAATCTATTCGACGTATTTTTAGGAGAAAAAGAGCCACCTTGACTTGAACGCAAATTTTAATGTCATATTTTAAATTTATTCCCAAATATCTATCATTTAAATCCTATATAGCCATGGTCGGCTGATATGGCCACCATCCGATATCTAAAAATTATCAGATGGTGGCTGTCTCATATAGTCATGGCCATATAGTCTCATATAGTCATGATGGGTTCTATGCCCATTTGGGGAGTTTTTGGGGGGTGAGTTGACTCTCTACCGAATACCTTTCATTTAAGCCCCCTATTGATATGGACGACCAATTTGTCTGCTTTTAGACATTTTGGAGTTAGGGCGACTTAAACCCACTATTTAATACCATAAATGTATTCTACACTTCAATACCTTTCATTTGATATCCATATGGTCTTTATCGGTCCACTTGGGATTTTGGGTTGTAGTTTTGGGGAACCGGGGAGGGTCCGCCCCCTTCCGAAATCAACAAATTATACAGCATATTTCTTCTTCCTGACCATATTCGTAATCTACTCCCGAATACCTATCATTTGAGTCCCATATTGTTATGCTCGTCCAATAAACCTATTTTAGGGAGTTTTGGAGTTGGGGCGGCCCCCAGTAATTTGGACCCAATTTTTAATATGAAATTCGTATTTTACTCCTGAATACCTTTTATTTGAATCCCATATGGTCCTGATCGGTACACTTTTATTTTTGGGTGGTACTTTTGGGTTAAGGGGGAGGGTCCGCCCCCCTTTCGATATCAAAAAATTATATAGCCTATGTTTCCTTCCTGACCATACTACACAATCTGTGAAAATTGGAAGATAATAGGTTCAGCCGTTTTTGAGTCTATACGGACCAAACAAACAAACAAACTCAAATTCATTTTTATACCCTCCACCATAAGATGGGGGGTATACTAATTTCGTCATTCTGTTTGTAACTACTCGAAATATTCGTCTGAGACCCCATAAAGTATATATATTCTTGATCGTCGTGACATTTTATGTCGATCTAGCCATGTCCGTCCGTCTGTCCGTCTGTCCGTCCGTCCGTCCGTCCGTCCGTCCGTCCGTCCGTCCGTCCGTTTGTCTGTCGAAAGCACGCTAACTTCCGAAGGAGTAAAGCTAGCCGCTTGAAATTTTGCACAAATACTTCTTATTAGTGTAGGTCGGTTGGTATTGTAAATGGGCCATATCGGTCCATGTTTTGATATAGCTGCCATATAAACCGATCTTGGGTCTTGACTTCTTGAGCCTCTAGAGTGCGCAATTCTTATCCGATTCGAATGAAATTTTGTACGGCGTGTTTTTTTATGATATCCTATAACTGTGCCAAGTATGGTTCAAATCGGTTCATAACCTGATATAGCTGTCATATAAACCGATCTTGGGTCTTGACTTCTTGAGCCTCTAGAGGGCGCAATTCTTATCCGATTGAAATGGAATTTCGCACGACGTGTTTTGTTATGATATCCAACAACTGTGCCAAGTATGGTTCAAATCGGTCCATAACCTGATAGAGCTGCCATATAAACCGATCTTGGGTCTTGATTTCTTGAGCCTCTAGAGTGCGCAATTCTTATCCGATTGAAATGAAATTTTGCACGACGTGTTTTGTTATTATATTCAACAACTGTGCCTAGTATGGTTCAAATCGGTTCATAACCTGATATAGCTGCCATATAAACCGATCTTGGGTCTTGACTTCTTGAGCCTCTAGAGGGCGCAATTCTTATCCGATTGAAATGGAATTTCGCACGACGTGTTTTGTTATGATACCCAACAACTGTGCCAAGTATGGTTTAAATCGGTCCATAACCTGATATAGCTGCCATATAAACCGATCTTGGGTCTTGACTTCTAGAGCCTCTAGAGGGCGCAATTCTTATCCGATTGAAATGGAATTTCGCACGACGTGTTTTGTTATGATACCCAACAACTGTGCCAAGTATGGTTCAAATCGGTTCATAACCTGATATAGCTGTCATATAAACAGATCTGGGGATTTGACTTCTTGAGCTTCTAGAGGGCGCAATTCCTATCCGATTTGGCTGAAATTTTGCATGACGTATTTTATTTTTACTTTCAACAACTGTGTCAAATAAGGTTCAAATCGGTTCATAACCTGATATAGCTGCCATATAAACCGATCTGGGATCTTGACTTCTTGACCCCTAGAAGTCGCAATTATTATTACCGATATGCCTGAAATTTTGTACGACGGATCCTCTCATGACCATCAACAAACGTGTTTATTATGGTCTGAATCGGTCTATAGCCCGATACAGATCCCATATAAATCGTTCTCTCTATTTTACTTCGTGAGCCCCAATGGGCGCAATTCTTATACGAATTGGCTGAAATTTTATACAGGTCTCCAACATATAATTTAATTGTGGTCCGAACCGGACCATATCTTGATATCGTTTTAATAGCAGAGCAACTCTTTTCTTATATCCTTTTTTGCCTAAGAAGAGATGTCGGGAAAAGAACTCGACAAATGCGATCCATGGTGGAGGGTATATAAGATTCGGCCCGGCCGAACTTAGCACGCTTTTACTTGTTCTATATAAGACCAGCTGAACAGGGCCCGCTTCGCTGCGCCCTCTTTCACTATCTTATTTTATTTGAGCCCTATACGGTCACGTTAAGAAATAAGTCCTGTTTGGTGGTGCTGGTACGGCATTTCAGATATTTCGCCCCAATGTGGATATAATATTCGTGCTCTTCTCCAAAATATCTTTCATTGGACCCTTATATTGTATGTTCGGTAAATATGTCCGGTATGGGGGTGTTTTTGAGGGTGAGGCGGATCCCCATATATCATATTCGAGCTCTGGTCTCAAATAGCTTTCATTTAAGTCCCATATTGTTGTTATTGGTTTATATTACATTTGGCTGGTGGCTTTGGAGGTGGGGCCCCCCTATATATCTTAAATACCTCTCATTTGATACCCATATTGCCCAAAGCGGTAAAATTGTCCTGTTTTGTGTGTTTTTGGAAGTGGGAGACTTCTCGACGCTAAGGGTGAAATTTTTATGCCAACTCGTACTCTGCTCTTATATATCTTCCATTTGAAACCCATATTGTCCCAGTCGGTAAACATGTCCGTTGGTGTGGGTTTTGGGATGGAGTGTCCCCCCAGGTTAGTTGACAGCAAAATTGTATACCAATTTCGCTTAAATCGGTGCACTCATCTCCGTGTAGTACCCTATTTTCACCGGGGGCTCAATCTATACCATTTGTGAAAATTTCATTAAAATCGGTTAAAACGGTTTTGAGTACATCCAAAAAAAAAATTTAACTGAATTTTCTTCTTACATTGAAGTATGTCTTACTGATTGGCAAATTATGATGGCCGATAAGTTGGAGTATTCTTGACTCAGTCTACCGGGTCTTGCTTCACTCATTGTTCTGTTTCGAAAACAGAGATTATACTGTGAGTGTATCTTTCAGCATGGCACAGAGAACGACAAGTGATTTGAAAATAAAACTGGAAGTGGAATTGGTTACAAATCATAAACAGCAAATGCAATAGTAACAAAAACAAGAACAACAACAACAACTCTAACGATGAATTATTACCATCAGAATAACAACTTGAACATGGATGTTATTTCAATAACTTCCACCATATACATACAACAATAATAAAATTCCAAAATTTATTGTTGATTATTTTTGAAGCAAACAAAATGGGCAAATGTGCAATGGCACGGACCCCAAGGCATCAACTTTGAGTTCAGATAGCTCTTAAGTAATGTTCCATATAGGAAAACTGATGTCTCATTGGAGTATTAGGCAATTGGCAGTCACAATCAAAGGAAATATGTTGACATTCCATTCATTACTTGCACTTGCAATGAATTTGTAAAGGGGATGCCGCTTACAATACAATGAAATACGAATATTGTAAAAAAATTACTTCACGGTATATAAACTAAGGTCTAAACTGTTTTGGTTAAACAAATACCGACCAGATTATTGCCTGAAGGTAATTTTCTTCGAAATTTGCAATAGTATTCAGTGTGTTTAGTATCCAGAATATGTATAGCGTTGATCGAAATGTCCTTTTCTGACTCTTGATGGTCGCAAATTCTAAGATGCTTTAATTTTGTCCGTGTGTCTTTCCGTCTTATCCGATTTAGAATCTTGCTTCGCCTCCCTCGCTGTTATTGAGGGTTCCAGTCTAGGAAATTTCCCACTTTAGCATAGCGCAGTCGGCGTAGGATATGACCTAACCAAGTCCATTTTCTCTTCCGGATTCCTACATCGACAGGGGAAGTGTTTGTTCTTATTTGCAATTCCTCATTTCAAATAGGGTTTGGCCAAAAAATTCGAAGTATTTGTCGTAGGCAGCGATTTATGAAAACTTGGGCTTTACTTACGGGTAATCGCTTGTGTCAAGCTCCAAGTTGTATAACCATATAATAAAATATATTTCTCACTATCGCTGAAGATTCTGCCTTTTGTATTAAGCGAGATGTCACTGTATCTCCAAACTTTGTTGAATTTAAGAAAGGCGCTTCTAGCCTTGTTGATGCGTATGTCAGTCTCTGATCCTCCGTCCTTTGTTATTTTGCTGTCAAGATAGGAGAAGTTGTCAACGTCTTCAATAATATGGACGTTTATAGTGAGTGGTGTCCGATTTGATGTTCCTATTCTCATCAATTTGGTCTTTGCTATGTTTATCCTCAGGCCTACTTTGGCAGCATTCAATCGTTCCAGTTTCGCCTTTGTGTGTTCGAAGCGATGCGCCAAAGAGGCATATGTCATCCGCGTAGTCGATGTCGCGATATATATCATTCTCATATATATCCTCCGCGTAGTCGATATCTGGGGTATTAACGAAGTCGTCAATACCCCAGCGTAAGCCATAGGGTGGCTCAGCATTAATTGCTTCTAACACGGTGTTTAATTTAATTAAAAATAGCGTCGGTGACAGGATGCAACCCTGCTTCACTCCTTTGTCGATCCTGAAAGGTCGGCTCTCTTTTCCATTGAAACGGACTGAAACTTCAGCATTCCCATACAGCTCTCTAATTAGAGTCACAATTTTTCAGGGATGCCCTTATTGAACAGCGTGCTCCACATGATTATGCGCAGGGAGTTAATGTGGTCGGCACAAGATCGTCCTGGCCGAAAACCAGCTTGTTACTTCCTAAAAATGCTGCCAAGCACAGGCGAAATACGCTACAGAAGATGACTTGCCATCACTTTATTTATTGCGTTTAGCAATGTAATGTCACTCTTTTTCGGGATTGTGACCATGATCCCCTTCTTCCATTCGGTGGAGACAGTGTTTGTATCCCAGGCATCCCTGATTATTGGGGTGATCGCTTGAGCTATGGGGTATGCCCCTTACCGCAATAGTTCAGCAGGTATATTATCAGGGCCGGCTGATTTGCCGATTTTGGGTGAGACCAGAGCGGGCTCAATTTCTTCGCAGGTGGGTGAGGCCGTATAGATATCCCTGCGTGGGTTTCGGCGCACAGGGAGTTAAAAGGGTCGGAGCTTACGTCCTCGATTGCCTTCGGAGCTGAAGAAACTGCGCCATCGCTATAATTGCTGTTCGGGTGTTGTTAATTTTGACTCGTTCTCATCTTTTATTATTACCGTCGACCTTATATTCTTGCCGTTCATTTGTTTTACTGACTCGTAGACACCATACTTGTTCCAATATTGGCTGCATTTTCGGGTTACTCTACCAGGATATATATATATATATATATATATATATATATATATATATATATATATATATATATATATATATATATATATATATATATATATATATATATATATATATATATATATATATATATATATATATATATATATATATATATATTCGCATATCTCTGAGAACTAGGCGCTTGACCAGCGAGGCGGAGGCGCGATATTCGGTCCTGGCAGTGTAGCAGAGCGTTGCGTTGCGTTGAAGTTTCCTGTGTTTTATTTCCTCTTCAGTTTCAGATAAGCATATCCATGGTTTTTGGGATCGTCCAGCAATGACTATGATAGAGGTGGCCAGCTCCGTACATGCTGCTGTTATGTCGGCCCATGTATGGGTGTTAGTTTGCAGCTTCTCTGTTAATGTTGCCTTGTATTCGCGCGATGTTTCGGGGTATATTTGGTTAAAGAGGTAGAACTTTGTGCTTTTTGTTTGAGTCCTTTTTGCTATGGCTGGGCGTAGACGAAGAATGGCCAATAAGAGCATGAGTGACTACATCGATATCGTCTTCTCGTCTAGTTTTCACATCCATCAGTGACCCCAGAAAGAGTTTGCTGATAAGTATGTGCTCGATTAGATTACGGCTGTTTCAATCTGGTGATTCCCAAGTATATTTGTGTATATTTTATGGGGGAATTTTGTGCCTCAAATAATCCTTTTGGTAGAGAGCGTGTCACTGAGTCGAGTTGGGAGTAGAATTGATCCTTTATTTCATCGTCATCGGGTTCGGTTGACGCGTAACATTGGACAATGGATATTTTGCGGAATTCTGAATTTAATTTTGAAGTCATGATGCGTTCAGATATAACACTGTATGAATGAAGAGCGCGCTTTGCTTTCGGCAACAGTAAAAGATCGACCCCATTTAATCGGTGGATTTCATTGCCTGAAAAAATTAAGTGGTTGCCACCACGAAGATGCATAGTTCCGGATTTAAGCCATCGTACTTCACTTAAACCGAGGATGTCTAGGTTGTAGTTTTACATCTCCTTCTGGACTTGGTAAAGTCCCGATGCCTCTGAGAGAGTTCTGGCGTTCCATATTGCAATCATTAACCGTGCTTTGAATCCATAGGTCATCACTGGGGGGTTGTCAGTTCCATTATTTCCTGTTAATGTTTCTTTAATCAGGATTTTTCTTGATGGATGACGGATAGGGCCATCGCATCGGTGTCTAGTGCTGGGCCAGCGATCCACAGCGGCCGGACTTTCTTGATGGTGAATCTTCCGAAGATCTGCAAGAGCCATCGTAGACCATTTCCTTTGGCTCATACGCTGCCGAACCAATTGCACGTACCCATCGTGATCGTATTCGTTTCCGTGCAAGCGGGACACCCCCTGCTTGTGCTAACTTGTTGGTTCGCTCCGCATATTTTATTTCTGCAGTACCAGTCATATCTGATGGGCTTTCCCCAATGGACCAACTGGAGAGGCGTCCGATGGGCCAGCCGTTCAGGCCAGCCCATAAATGGATATGACTATGGATATGTTAGTGGAGTTTTAATTAAAAAGAATGTGGGTATCCAAAGTTCGCCAAGGATTTAATTCGTTTAACTTGTTTGACTACAGTGGAACCTGTCTCCTTGGGTGGAGAGAATGTTTCATTTACAGAAAACGCAAAATACCTGGGTGTTTTGCTGGACAGGAAATTGAAATTCAAATCCAACCTTTTGGAAAGGGCAAGAAGGCCACTCTTACCCTATACACCTGCAAGAGAGCCATTGGCAAAAGTTGGGGATTTAAGCCGCGTGTCATGCATTGGGTATATATTGCAGTTGTCAGACCTATTATGCTATATGGTGTAGTGGTCTGATGGACGACGCTTCAAAAATCCACCTACTGCTCAATACTAAACCGGACCCAAAGGATGGCTTGTTTGTGCATCACAGCCGCACTGAGGACGACACCATCTGATGCACAGAATTTAATGCTACATCTTATGCCTCTGGACATTGTGGCTACCCAAACTGCAGCGACCACTTCCGTGAGGTTGAGGGAGCTTCTCATTGGTCATGTGGCGGACACTGTGCTATTCTTGATACAATATCCTATATTCCAGGCTGTGTGCATTACACCCTACTTGAGCCGCTTTTTGATAAAAAATTCCCGATAGAACCGATTGGAACTACGAAATCCCTGGTAATAGAAGTTACATGGGCTTTGGGATGTACTCTAAAGATCTAGAACTGGTCATATCGAAAAGGTTACCCGACCACTGCAGTGTGTATCAAACGAAGATCCTTGCAATTTAGGAAGTGGTGGAATGGCTAAGATATAAAGGCATTACCACGATTGGCATAAACATCTTCACAGACAGCCAGGTGGCCATTAAATCCCTGGAAAACGTATTTCTGAACACAAAAACCACCCTCGACTGTCGCAGATCTCTCAACGAGATGGCTGAGCAGTTCAAAATTCACCTGTTCTGGATGCCGGGCCACAAAGCGGACGAGCTTGGGAGACTAGGAACTACCTTACACACTCCAGGGACACTGGAATCTGTGGATATGCCTCTAGTAACAGGTAAGCTAAGTTTTCAGGACCAGGCCCGAAGGACAACGAATGATAGATGGTCGCAAAGAGGGGGCTGTGAGCATTTCAAAACTAAGTGGCCTCATCTAGACTTGAAGAGGTCAACTGCGTTGCTCTCATTGGCTGGAACAGATGTCTCAGTCATTGTGTCCGTCATGACAGATCACTGCCTAATCGGAAAACATGCTCAGGTTGCCAGCAACGGTTTTGCAGAAGCTGTAGGGATATCGAGGAAGCAGAGACTATAGAACACCTACTGTGTGTGTGTCCCGCACTAGCAGTTAGAAGGAGTTCTACTTTAGGTTCTCATTTCCTTAAAATTGAGATCTGATTTAGAGGATGTGAACATTCGCAAGTTATTGGGCATTTTAAAGCGATCTGGATGGTTCAATGGTAGGAACTAGAAGGCATCTTCCTTCTTCTGTTCCTGTGGCATCAGAATGGACGAAAACGTCGAACTGAGTCTGATGGCAGACTGCCACTTCAACCTGACCTAACCTAACCTACTTGTTTAAAATTTATGTTTATCTATTTAATTTGCTTATTATCTCTACCACGTTAAGTTACATTTAAATATGAGGCTTGTATTTCATTTGACACAGATAATAAATCGAGTACACGACTGTCTTAGGACAAACTGAGGACTATTGCACAACAAAAAAATACCTTAACAAGCAGTGTAATTTCATTGAAAATACTGCAATTGTATGCTTTTAACAATCGAGGACAATATCCATCAATTTATTGTATATGGCCAACTGACTACGAACAATATTCCACAAAGGGACAAACAGTCTTAGGCCAAAGGACAGTGTGTTAAACTCAACAGAAATCTCATAGAAAAACTGGAAAATCGGAGGCCAGTCCAAACAGACAAGAGCTGTATATTCCAATTGTTAGGCTGAATTAAATTTGTTACCTCTGTAAAAGAATGCATTGAGAGGCAGAATTCTCCGAGCATAGTTACATTTACTTCAACCCTAGTGACGATATTGCAGATGTAGGCCCTCCGCTGAATGGAAGGAAGCTGAATTGGAATACTTTTAGAAACACTTTTAGTAGTGAGAATCGCGAATGCTGCAAACGATGCGGCAAAGTCTGCAAGTCATGGGAATAAATCAGAGGGTTAATATCGATCAGCAATCTGGGTCGCAGAGTTGTTTGGTTTGTGGAAAAAATCAAAATCAACTTTCGATGTGTTAAAAAAAGAATAATGAAGTTTGTATACCCTCATCTTATGATGGAGGGTATAATTAAATGCACCAAAATGCAACACAAATGATTATCGATACGACCCCGGGTGTATTTGGTAATTCTGAAGTATTTATTGCCCAAACATTCTATGATGTACACAAATACTCTATGATGTCCATGTGCACTGTATCCATATTTAAGTTGGCATACTATGCCCTCCCTTGCTAATTACATCTGACATTCAAAAATTCTTCTTCTGAAGATATTAACGGAAACAAGTAAGAGCGTGCTAAGTTCGGCCGGGCCGAATCTTATGTACCCTCCACCATGGATCGCATTTGTCGAGTTCTAGGCGCAGTATCTCTTTTTAGGCAAACAAGGAATATTGAATAAGATCTGTTATGCTATTGGAGCTATATCAAGTTATAGTCCGAGTCGGACCATAAATGAATGCTGAACATTTTATAAGTCATTGTGTAATATTTCCGTTCATTCGGATAATAATTGCGCCTTGCGCCTCAAAAAGCAAAATCGGGAGATCGGTTTATATGGGAACTATATCAAGCTATAGATCGATTCAGACCATATTGAACAAGCATGTTGAAGGTTGAGAGAAGCCGTTGTACAAAATTTCTTCCAAATAGGATGAGAATTGCGCCCTGTATAGGCTCAAGAAGTCAAGATCCCAGATCGGCGTATATGGCAGCTGTATCAGGTTATGTACATATTTGCGCCATACTTAGCATAGTTATTGGAAGTTATAACAAAACACCTCTTGCGAAATTTCAGCCAAATCGGATGAGAATTTCGCGCTCTATTGGCTCAAGAAGTCAAGACCCGAGATCGATTTATATGGCAGCTATATTAGGTTATAGACCGATTTCAACCATACTGGTTTCAACAGTTGTTGAAAGTCGTAATAAAACACCTCATGCAAAATTGCAGCCAAATCGGATGAGAATTGCTCGTTCTATTGGCTCAAGAAGTCAAGATCCAAGAGCGGTTTATATGACAGCTATACCAAATTCTGAACCGATTTGAATCATACTTGGCACAGTTATTGGAAGTGATACCAAAACACCAGGTGCAAAATTTCAGTCAAATCAGATAAGGATTGCGTCTTCTAGAAGCATAAGAAGTCAAGACCCAAGATCGGTTTATATGGCAGCTATATCAAAACATGGACCGATTTGGCCCATTTACAATCCCAACTAACCTACATTAATAAAAAGTATTTGTGCCAAATTTCAAGCGGCTAGTTTTACTGCTTCGAAAGTTTCCGTGCTTTCGACAGACAGACGGCCGGACTGACAGACGGACGGACATGGCTAGATCGACTTTAAATGATATCAAGAATATATATATACTTTATGGGGTCTCAGACGCATATTCCGAGGTGTCCCAAAAAGAATGACGAAATTAGTATAGCCCCATCCTATGGTGCAGGGTATAAAACAGTCGATGTAAAAAATAAGTTTAAAAAGTAATAAGGCATTAAGTTCCGGGCCGAACTTTGGATACCCACCACCTCGAGTATTTATGTAAACTCCCTTTTTTCGCAATCCGGTAAAAATTGGATAACTTATGCACCCAAATTCGGCACGGACATTGAGTGGTCTACTAAATATAATTCACTATTGAATTTTGAATTTCAAATTTCAAAAAAAGGGGTAATAAATAAAGCTCTATGAGCTTCCGACCTTAATCGGCATATCGGTCTAAATGAGAGCTATATAAATACAGTCCGATCCGAACCATATTTCGAACAGATGTCGGGAGACCTAAAACTTCCCTCAAATTTCAGCGAAATCAGATAAAAATAAAGCTTTTAAGGGCTTCAGACCCTTTTTCGGCAGATCGGTCTATATGACGGCTTCATCTAAATATAGTCCGACCTCAACCATATTAAGCTCGGATATTGGGAGGCTCAAAACAACTCATTGTTTCATATTTCACCGAAATCGGGTAATAAATAAAGCTTTTATGGGCTTCAGACCTTCAATCGGGAGATCGGTCTATATGGCAGCTACATCCATATAGTCCGGCCTATACCATATTTAGGTCAAATGTCGGGAGGCTTAAATTAACAACAAATGTCTGTGACATCGAATAATAAATGCATTTTTTATGGCCCCCAAAACCTAAAACCGAAAGATCGGTCTATATGGCAGCTATATCCAAATCTGGACCTATCTGTACCATATTGCAGAAGTATGTCAAGGGGCTTAACATAACTCACTGTCTCAAATTTTAGCGACATCCGACAATAAATGCGCCTTTTATGGGCCCAAAACCTTAAATCAATGGATTGGTCTATATGGCAGCTATATCCAAATCTGATCCGGTCTGTGCCAAATTGAAGAAGGATGTCGAAGGGCCCAACACAACTCACTGTCCTAAATTTCAGCGAAGTCGGATAATAAATGTGGCTTTTATGGGCCTAAGACCCTAAATCGGAGGATTGGTCTATATGGCAGCTATATACAAATCTGGACCGATCTAGGCCAAATTGACGAATGTTATCGACGGGCCTAACACAACTCACTGTTCGAAATTTCAGCAAAATCGGATAATAAATTTGGCTTTTATGGGCCTAAGACCCTAAATCGGAGGATCGGTCTATATGACAGCTATATACAAATCTGGACCGATCTAGGCCAAATTGACAAATGATGCCGAAGGGCCTAACGCAACTCACTGTCCTACATTTCAGCGAAGTCGGATAATAAATGTGGCTTTAATGGGCCTAAGACCCTTGATCGGGAGATCGGTCTATATGGCAGCTATATACAAATCTGGACCGATCTAGGCCAATTTGACGAAGGATGTCAAAGGGCCTAGCACAACTCATTTTCCCAAATTTCAGCAAAATCGGATAATAAATATGGCTTTTGTGGGCCTAAGAACCTAAATCGGCGGATTGGTCTATATGGGGGCTATATCAAGATATAGTCCGATATAGCCCATCTTCGAACTTAACCTGTTTATGGACAAAAAAAAATTGTGCAAAGTTTCAGCTCAATATCTCTATTTTTAAAGACTGAAGCGTGATTTCAACAGACCGACGGACGGACATTTCTAGATCGTCTTAGATTTTTACGCTGATCAAGAATATATATATTTATAGGGTCGGAAATGGATATTTCGATGTGCTGTAAACGGAATGACAAAATTCATATACACCCATCCTTCGGTGGTGGGTATAATTAAGCATTTATGGGCCTTACACCCTTTATCGTCAGATCGGTCTATATAGCAGCTATATCCAAATATGGTCCGATTTGGCCCGTTCAAGAACTTAACCAGCGTGCATCAAAAAGACGTATCTGTGCCAAATTTCAGCTCAATATCTCAATTTTTGAAGGCTGCAGAGTGATTACAACAGACGGACAGACGAACAGACATCGTTAAATCGTCTTAGAATTTTACGACGATCCGAAATATATATACTTTGTAGGGTCGGAAATTGATATTTTAAATGACTAAATAAATATACCCCCTATCCTACTATGATGGTTATAAAAATACTACCTCACACAACATACAAAATAATTATGTTTAGAAATCTAGACATCCTCTTCCAACCTAACCTCAGCCTAACAATTTAAAATGTTGTTTGTTGTAAATGGCAAGTTATTTTATGTATTTTTTTTTTATTTTAAATCACTGACAAGCTCATACTACTATGCATTTTATAAAATTATTTCATATTTTACCTCCACAAGCACCCCATTGTCATTGAGTGCCAGTAGGACTTCGCTGCAATGAATACCGGAATGGACTGCCATAGTTTGTTGTCTATGTTGATAAAGCCCAATGACAAGATATCACTGCATGACTCTCCAATGCAATTGAAGTTGAGAATTTGTTTACTGCGACAAACTATGGTCCGTGATATGTTCAAGTGAATGTGAATTCTAAGTAAAACGGATGAGGGTTAAGTTCAATCGAAGTCAATTCGACAAATTGAACTGAGTATTGAGCATTCTCCATTACCTTTGCCTATTGTCATTTTTCCGATGACAGGAATTCCATTGCTGCCTAGGGGATGTGATTTCTGTCAGTTTCAGTTGTTTTACGAGTTGCATGCCACCAAATCATCAAAAATGCAATTGCCTTTGATGGCAAAAGAGGCGAAAACTATTATGTTTATATCGAAAATTTTTTTTATTTTTTCAAGTAAGGAGGCGGAAACGAAACGATGTTGAGTTTTCATTGGGCCGCAACAACGACCTGCATAGAAGTTGTTACTACTTCGACCGGCTCGAAACGGGGGCCTAGAACAGGACTAGACTAGAACAACGTTAGTTTACGCCTCAGTAGTTTGGTGGATGGTGAAGGAGATAAAGTGCAGCATAAGGACATTCCAACAGGTTCAGAGAACATGTTGCCTTGTCTCAAGCGGGCAATGAGGACCAACCCCTCCAGGTCACTGGAGACTATTCTAGATATCAGGCCTGGAGACATACACATTAAGTATGAGGTGGCTGTGAGACTTGAGGCGATGGGGGAATGTATAAAGCATAAGAGCTGCTCTAATGCTCTATCAAGGCGACGATAGAAACCGAGAATGGAAGGGACGGTGTTTCAAATCCCATACCTGAGACGATACTTGAGGTAGAGCGCGAGGCACTGTGGCGAGCAGCACATTCTTGGATTGACGGAAGATCATGCTACACAGTAGGATCAAAGCTAGAGCACGAAGTGCACCGGGGGGTCCACATGGAGAACCCAGGGACTGAGCTCTGTTTTAGGCTGCCTGACTATAAAACGATCCTGCAGGGGGAGATACCATCACGAAATGCGTGAGGTGGTGTGGTGTTAACGGGAGGACGTCGAGTGTGAACATCTTTATGAACAGCAAACTGGCCATCAGGACAATAACAACCAAGACGATAACTCCACGAACAGTCTTGGAGTGTAAGAAGGAGATTAACGGCTTCTCTAAGGATGGCACCATCTGCATTAATGAATGAAAAAACAGACGATTTGAGAGTGAAGGGCAGAGGACTACCGTCAATAAACTTGATTAACCTACAGCGTCCCGGGTTGACGCAGTCCGAGTTAAGGGCGTGTAACAGCGAAACGGTCGGTAGAACGACAAACATTTTATGGAGAGATCTGAATCGTGGGAAGATGAGGCTGTTATTGAAACGAAGTAAGAAGGAGGTCAGTATAGCTTTCGGTGTCGTAACGGGCCACAAAGGACTATGAGCTCACTTATGCAAGATAGGTAGCATGTGGGGAACATGATGACTGGACTGGGCTCAAGGTGAGCGCCAGCGGGGAAGCACGGGACTCAAAAAGTACTTCGTCGGCAGAAGCTAGTAAAGCATCTTAGTGTCCTGAGGTAGAGCGGTTCCACAGCTTTCTCACCTGTCACTGGATGCGTACGGAAGCTCATCATCTCAAGATCTAACTAATTTTGTGAGGATGAACTCCTGGTGGAATCAGACGACGAGGCTCACACAACAGTGGTGGAAGTTTTGAATCCTTGCTATGGTCCGGTTTCTGCAGATAAATCTCCCGTAACCCGACCACTGCAGTATGTATCAAGCGGAGATCCTTGCAATTAAGGAAATTATGGAATGGCTAAGATATTGGGTTGCCCAAAAAGTAATTGCGGATTTTTCATAAAGTCGGCGTTGACAAATTTTTCACAGCTTCTGACTCTGTAATTGCATTCTTTCTTCTGTCAGTTATCAGCTGGTACTTTTAGCTTGCTTTAGAAAAAAAGTGTAAAAAGTATATTTGATTAAAGTTCATTCTAAGTTTTATTAAAAATGCATTTACTTTCTTTTAAAAAATCCGCAATTACTTTTTGGGCAACCCAATATAATGTCACTATGACGATTGGCATAAATATCTTCTCAGAGAGCCATTAATTGCCTGGAGAACGCATTTCTAAACACAAGAACCGTCCTCGACTGTCGCAGATCTCACAACGAGATATCTGAACACATGTCACCTGTTCTGGGTGCCGAGCCACAGAGATATTCCAGGTAATTGTAAAGCGGATGAGCTTGCAAGACTAGGAACTACCCTACACATTCCAGGGATACTGGAATATATGGGTATGCCTCTAGCGTAAACTTAAGTTTTCAGGACCAGACCCGAAGGACAACGAGTGAAAGATGGTCACAAAGAAGGGGCTGTGAGCATTCCAAAACCATGTGGCCTAATCTAGGCTTGAAGGGGTCTACCGTCTCAGTCATTGTGTGCTTCATGGCAGGTTAGATAGGGATCTAATCGGAAAACACGCTGACCGACTTTTGCAGAAACTGTGAGGACATTGAGGAGGCCCCCGTAGCGCAGAGGTTAGCATGTCCGCCTATGACGCTAAACGCCTGGGTTCGAATCCTGGCGAGACCATCAGAAAAAATTTACAGTTGTGGTTTTCCCCTCCTCATGCTGGCAACATTTGTGAGGTATAATGCCATGTAAAACTTCTCTCCAAAAAAGGTGTCGCACTGCGGCACGCCGTTCGGACTCGGCTATAAAAAGGAGGCCCCTTATCATTGAGCTTAAACTTGAATCGGACTGCACTCACTGATATGTGCGAAGTTTGCCCCTGTTCCTTAGTGGAATGTTCATGGGCAAAATTTGTATTTGTGAGGATATTGATGAAGAAGAAACTATAAAACACCTTCTGAGTATGTCTCCCGCTCCGGCTATCAGAAGGAGTTCCACTTGAGGTTCTCATTTCTTTGAAAACCTTTCTGATTTAGTGGATGTAAACATTCGCAAGTTGTTGGGCTTTTTAAGGCGATCAGGATGGTTCAACGGTAGGAACTAGAAGGCATCTTCCTTCTTCTATTCCTGTGGAATGGACGAAAATATCTAAGTGAGTCTGATGGCAGACTACTACTTAAACCTAACTTAACCTCTGTCAAAGCGTCTAATTGACATCAGCGCTTAGGTGCGGACACAATGCTAGACATGAATTAACTAAGGACAGTGGTGTGGAAAGCCTTCTTTTTTGGAAGTAACTGGTTTAAGCGCATTTCTTAGTAACTGATTTAAGCGCATGTGAAAAATCCTTCCATAATCGTAATTTTCGAATGAAAACTTCAAAATGGCTGTATCTCTTAATCTATGTGCCCTAGAGGAAAATAGGCCTTAATTCGTGACTCCATCAAAAACTCTACATTTATTTGAAAATCCACCCGAGAATCCACCCAAAATCGAAATTTCAGTATGAAGAAAGAGGTTTCCTATCGGATACCTGAGGCAACCCTTGAGGTCGCGTGCGAGGCACTGCTGCCAAAGGCACAATTGCCATCTGAAAGTGCTTGCTACACGTATCTATCACAGCTAAAGGACAGCGTCGTTCTAGGGATCCACGTTGAGGGCTCAAGGACTGAGGACCATAATACGGTCCTACAGGCGGTAATGCGTGAGATGGTATGGTGTTAACAAGGACGTGGAGTGGGAACATAATCGCCGCATAGTTCAGATGTCGGTCCATAACGGAGTAGGGGGAATGTAAGAGCAGAACGTAGTGAATCCTAATTCCTTCAGGGCGAAGCATTCCGAGTTAAGGACATAAAAGACAAACGAGCATGTTGTACTGTGGAGAATATTACTGCAAGAAAGTATGAAGGAGATCAGTATGGCTTTCAGTATCATCACGCGACGCATAGTAGCACGGGCGCACTTAAACAGTTGATAGGTGCGGCATATGATAGGGTGTGTAGGGCATGTGGGCTTTCGGTGCTAACAGACTCCGGCCATTAGGGATTTCATATGTAGCAAGAAATTCGTGACTTAGATTTTTTCCAGATTACTTTTCGAGCATTTAGAGCACAAAACAAGCCGGTAACTGTCTAATGCGTAAGTCCATAGTATCATGGGACGGATTAATATTCGCAATCTCATGTCAACCTAACCTAACTGAAGTGACTCGCTGTCTGTGTTGGTAGCTAGGCTTACCAGTGGGTTTTCTCAGTCTCTACCATGTTATCACCATGGCCTACAAATTGTCTAAGTGAGTCTGTAACAGACAGCCCCTATTACGTACCTAACCTCCTCTTAACTGTGTTATTATGGTAGCATGTGTATAGAAATGCGGGCCGTTTGGAGTGTTGAATGTGTACTTCGGAGGCTATATTTCAACGTTTGCACCCTGCGTACTTAAATATGTGTCTGTGTACAATTCCATGTTGTTATTACATTTTAAATTGTACTTATTAGTTATGCTTTTGAACACAACATTTGTTTTGAACTATTGTTCTACCCCCAGTTGGGTTAATGAAAATTAAAATAAAAATTAAAGGGTTACGAATTGTGTTTCCGTTTTTTGTACTTGGAAGATTAGAAAATGTGTAAGATAGCGATTTACGGCTAAACCTTTCCCGTAAAGGAACATTGTCCGAAAAGTTCACTAAACCTACAATATAGTAATACGACAGCAGTCCTATGTTTTTTCTACGAGCTGGCTAAGTATACTCCAATCCTACGTTGGCGGATATAACAATGTGGACGAATTAAAACAATCGCAAACTAACTCTGATGAAGCAAATTAATAATCGACTCTAGAAGAATTTGTGCGGTCTTAGAAAATAGAAATCCAAAATTGTATATTTGTTAGCAAAACTTGTACAAATGTTAGCAAAACTCATACCTTCACCTCGTCCAAAGACTGAGTAAACCACTATGAAACCTTACAAATTTTAAATTTTAGCACACAAGAATGCTACAACATTGGAGAGTAATCTTCGGTCCTTGGTGAAGTAAACCACTATGAAACCTTACAAATTTTAAATTTTAGCACACAAGAATACTACCACATTGAAGAGTAATCTTCGGTCCTTGGTGAAACCGCTCGTAGCCCAACTTAACCTAACATGTCTTTGATTAATTCTTAGTTCTTCATATTTAGAAAAAATCGACATCTTAAATATAAATCTTTACAAGATTCTTATAACCCTTTAATTCATATGGCCCTGCTTGTTAACATGACCCTGCATTTAAATGAAATTCATGTTTCCGAATGAATATGCATGGTATGTTGTTAGCATTTAAATGTAGATTATCCTTACAACTTCAACTGTCTTCAACATATTCTCCTACACCTATAACACCATAGATACACACACACACACACACATACACTCACTATTCCAAAGATGGAGCAATAATTACAAATTCTGTTGTTGCTGCTGCCAATGCTGCCCCTTTTACACCACAAATGCTTTTTATTGTCCCTTTGAACCCAGCTTCCCATCTCCTCCTCCACTGACAGCATAGAGACGAAATGTGGGTTTATAGGTAACACACAACACCAACAGAGGAATTTCAAGTATGGATGTTATTTACAACCCAACCAAACCAAGGAAGCAGAACGTGTACTTGTGCTTGCTCTTGTAACTCCTGTGCCAAAGAGGTTACAAAGGCAATTTATTAAAACAAATTAATATTGTGTTAATTGATGTTGTAAAGTATGGTGCCAAGGCAATGAAAGTGAATCTTCTTACATCGAAGAACAACGACGACATTGGCCAAACATCAATGACATCTTTTAACGAATGTTCAACAAGGATAAATGTGTAAGAGCAGCTGTAAATATTTCCATTGGCGTGGGAGCATATTATTTAGGGAGGGAGTAAGAAGGAAATACTTATTGGTCAACGGTTATGCCATATCGGAAGGTATTATAAACAGCCTCAATGCAGGTTTGAGATGTTGTAAAAATGCTAATGGTTATTTAATAAAATTAGAGAAACCTAAATAGGTGAAACTGTTGTAAGTATGTAACACAATGTGCCACATTTCCTGAAGAATGGAGGAAGATCGAAGGTTTTGGGTGTTTGCACTATTCCAAAATTAGTCACAATTGGGTACGTTATGTATACAATTTCTACCAAATTCGGTGGACATAGACAAAAATGTTGCACATAATCGGTTGATAAATGCACTGGCTGAGAAATAAGTGGCAAAAAGCAGATGGTGCAATAATTTGCAAAACTGCAATGACATCATTTCTCCTTCTTGATTCATCGACATCTATCATGAAAGAACTAAGGTTATATTCAATACCATAGGATGAGATGTATACTTATCTAGTCATTCCGTTTTTAACACCACGAGGTATTGATCAGCGACCCCATAAGGTAGGTTAGGTTAGGTTGAAACGAAGATGCGGATATAAATCCGCCTAATGCCATTATGGACATACACCTAAGCCAGTAATCGACTTTTTATGCTCTCAAAATACTAACAAGTAACCTCGCAATAGAAAATCTAAGTTAGGAATTCCACCAGGTGTATGTCCATAGTGGCATGGGTGGATTAATATCTGCACCCTCTTTTCAATCTAACCTACCCTGACCTAACTTAGGAATTCCACCCTCACTCATAAAGTATATATGTATATTTTTGATCGTGTAGACATTTTAAGTCGATCTAGCCATGTGTCTCAGTCCTTCCGTCTGTGGAAATCGCGATATTATTCATGCTCGAAGAAATATATCCGCTTGAAGTTGTGCACAGATACACGGAAAGAATAATTAATACCAAATATGCTTATTTTAATACCATACGGTAGTTAGTTTTTTTAATCAACACTATCTATATACGCAAATTTATTATGTTGGCGGATGGAAAGTTAGGAATGGTAGGGGGAAAGAGGGAGTAGTATTTATGCACATTCGTCTTGAATTTCTGTATGTCGTAGTCGGAAGTCGATTCCTTATACGAACAGTTCGGCCAAAAAAGGTATTATGCCTGTAGTGTATTGTTCAATCAGCTGTATTTCTGAGCAACAGCACTACGTCAGGAATAAGAAGGCGGATATCAGTGGAAAACACGCCATGAAAGTAATTATAAAACAGTGCCACGCAACCCACATTCCACAGGTGTTCAAGTGAAACAATAGATTTGGATGCCGTTATGTCTCCCATCGAAACTAACGCCCTCCTCTGGACACGGTCGAGTAGCTCCAAGGATGTTTTCGGAGCACCGGCCCATAGATGTTTAGCAGATAAGATGAAGTTAAGTAGTTCTAGCACCCCTTAAGAAAGCCCAAGCACTTGGGTGCTTCTTTTTACACTTCGAATACCTATTGTGACCAAAATTGTATTTTCATGCCCAGAAAATCAAGAGTGTTCGACCTCTCAATATAGATATTGACGATTGTAAAGGGTCAGCGAATCGTGGGTGCATTAAAATCGACTCCACTCAGAAATGGTCAGCAATTCCTGATGGATTCGCGTCCTATCTCCAATCGAATGGAGACTCGGCCTATGATCGAATGATTATAAATGACAGAGATAACTGCCATCCCCAAATGAGTAGATCGTCAATGAAAATAAGAAAAAGAGAGGGAGAAAAGACAGAACCTTGTGGTACATCTGCAGCCAATTTGTATTCATCAGAGGAGAACCCATTTGCGACAACTCGAATAGTGAGATTCTCTAAAAAGCTCGATATAATTAGGGCGAAGTCATTGCCGACATAAAAGAACTTTGATAGGTGTGCAACGTGTCAGACCTTATCAAATACCTTGGATACATACGGTGCCATGACCTTTCTTTCACCAAACTGGTGTATAGAGTGACTCCATCACTCCGACAGAAACGCTATCAGGTCGGCCGTGGAGCGATTTCTGCGGAACCCATATTGTCGGTCACTAAGAAGGTTTTTGGACTCTAAAGACATCACAAGGTGGTTAACCATGCTATTCGTCTCATCTTTTTTAGGTATCGACTGAACTTTCCAACATGCTGGGAATACTGCCACACGATAAGCAAGGTTGGAAAGCTAGCGTAATAGACGAGCAAGTGTCGAAACACACTATATAAGCCACTTTATACCATCGGGGCCCGGGGATTTATTTACCTCAAGATTCGCAAGAACCCTTTTGACTCCCCGTGTTCGAAAAAAAATATCTGCGGCATTGTCGAGATTGGTTGATCACTTTTCGGAAAGGAAGAATTGCCCGCAAACATTTCAGCCAGTAGGTTAGCCTTATCAATGAATATTTGGTCATCTTTGACAAGAGTCGGAATGGCCTATGAGTTGCCCCTTACTCTTTTCACAAATGACCCAAAGCTTTTCAAACTCTTTGGAAAAATAACAACTCTGGCAGGTAAACGTTGTTCGTGAAGAAATTTTTTCCCGTCTACGTACACGAAGTCTTGCTTGTTTGAGCAGCAGTTCAGTACCAGCGTTCGTGTAAGAACGTCGATTTCTGTACCCTCCCTCTTTGAATCTGACGGCATTTCTGCAAGTCTGGTTAAAAACTTTTGTCGTAAATGTCTTCATTCCAATTGAAATTGCTCGTTTAATCATATCAGCTGCAGCATTTGTTTTGTAATCAAGAAAACAAAGCAAAGAAAGCGTTAAGCTTAACCAACATGTTTTTTTTGTATATAAAAATTTTGTTTGTTATCTTCTATTATTTGTCTGTTTGGTTTTGTTGAATATCTAGCTCCAAGAATTCTGCGACTAAGGTGGGGTGCGTTCAGGGGGGAGTGGATCGCGCTGAGCAGTTACACAGGGGACGTGTAGTCCCAGGTAATAATCAGGACACACATCCTGCATGTTGGCATTAATCCTTGCTTTCAAGGAGTTGAGGCGGCAGCATTTGCCGAATCGTAATTGCACCAGAACTGGGTACAATGGGCGACTATTGTTCTCCAAGGACTAAATTCAATTTAGACCCATCCGTCTATGCATGAGGTCCCGGACAAGTTATGGTACCCTTAGTCAAGCGATCGTTTTTCGTGAAAATCTTCGAATCTGTCAACAAGATAGGGCTACCCCAGTATAAAGTCAATTCCAGGATATAGCATGTTGCCAAACACCCACCTTAAATGTGCAAAGACTTTAGATCGAGAATGCTATTTAACGCCTCTCTCGAGACGATCCTTCCTGGGCCAGAGATCATCACCTCCGCGGTACCCTGTATAATATAAATCGTTCTGCGGAGGGCATAACTGTCTAGAGCACAATGCAACACCAGACGCCCATTGGTGAGAATCGGCTGAACAACAACCGTTAACATCCAGTGTACCGTCCCAGGCCTAAGTCCGCAACTCCTTCCTATCAAGTTGGGACGGAAATAAAATGAATTTAGACTCTTTGGGGTTTCATATCCAGCTTTGTTTCTGGTCAAGAATCACTTTGCCTCGGGAAAGAATGACAGCTCTACTTTTCTTCACCTGGTGAAAAGTACCAGCATAGTCTTTCTGGGGTTTATACCGTTGGCCCTCGCCTACACAGACAGCTTCCTCTACGTCCCCTGAACGCGGTCCTTAATGGTAGAGAGTAAACGGACACTCACCATGATGACGATGTCAGTCGCTTTGAGGACTACCTTCACCCTATCCTTCTCGAAAGCCCTCAGAGTTGCATTGATAATCAGAAGCCAAAAAAAAAGTGGAGAAGATTTACTGCAGAGTTGTTTTGGTCACAATATTCCTAATCACCCAATTCATCAAAAAAAGGGTGGCCCTCATTTCCGCAATTGCGGCATGTATAGACTCCAACTATCCTCCTATGTCCATGAATGTGGTTCGTCTTACAACTGAGTTGAAAACCCGTCGCAGTTGAAGAGCGGCTTTCAGACATATCTGAATTTCATTCCACTGCGTTCACATAGCTGACGAAATCGCACTGACGCTGCCTAACTTACTATAAACCGGCCATGGTTTCTTTGCAAGCACCCCAAATGCTGCCGGCAAGTAACTTAAATTTAGTTTTTACTTCTGAACTTATAGCTAATTGTAGTGGCATGGGACACTTTTTGGTCGGAATCGTTACTCCATAATTTTTCGAATTCAGCTTAACTTTCACCTCATGTGAACAATGTGGATGATGAATTGTTGGCAGATATTTTCAGATCTTTTGCAACGAAATACGAGATCTGAGGCCATGATCGTACTCTCTTCCGCATATGAAACGTCGCTTTGCCATTTAAAGTGGATGGAATAGAGGATAGGTAGAGTTTAAACAGTGGCGGAGATATCACCTCGCCTCCGGGAAGTCCCTGTTTCACTTTACGGGTTTTTTTTTCTTATCTCTAAATTCCACAAACGACTGGCGACCACACAGTTAATTCGCGACCCAGCGTTCCAGGCCTGGCTGGAGGGACGTGTTGACGAGTGTTACCAACGGCTACTATAAGAGTGCTCCAAATCAGCTTGAGAACATTTATAAGGTACTCGACTCCAGGTAGATCCATATTCTTCAGCATCAGTGTAGAGATTCCGTTGGAGCCCAGCACCTTGGATGATTTGGCTCCAAACATGACATTCGTAACTTCATCCACGGTAAATTGTGATGGCTGTCCATCGGCTCGGAGACTACCGATACGACAAATGGCTCTGCTTGATGGTTGAACAACCTGATGCGTAAGGTTCAGTCACAGTTACGGCGCCAAAAGGATTCGGGATTCGAGAGTAACTTAACAGTAAACCACAGCTTGCATACAATGGTACCTAACTTACATTGCTCGAAGTGATCCAGCCACAAATTCCGCAAATGTTCGTTGACTAACTTGTTAATTTCCAGATTCAGCTCCCCGAATTCCTGGTTAGTGGGGTCCGTCATGTTCGTCTGTGAGTACCACTGCCTGTGCCAGGAGATTGAGTCCCACTGGGGTATTCGACCGGCTGGTACAAAGCGAGCGGCTGCTGCGTTAATGATGTCTCGGAATTTCCCCTTGGCTACTAGCACATTTGAGGGGGTGTCAGTTCACTGAAGCTGTGATCGGTGTACTCTCTGAAGTAGACCAAATCGGCCTTCTTCTGAGGTTATGAAGTCGGTTGGTCGGTCGATGGTGAGAAATATGGAGAGGTGATCTGATGCCAAAGAAATGACTGATTGCCGTGATATGTCATTCAGGAGATAAGGGGATGCAATGGAAATGTCTGACGAGTTGATGCATCTCTTCGTCATCCTAGTGGCGGCATTCCCATTCAACGTGCATAACGTGGAGGCTTCAATTGGCTTTGCCAAAGCTATGCCGATCCTTACCCAGGGGAGAATACCATGAAGCGTAATTCACGTTAAAGTCACCTAGAACCAGGTGATTATGGACTATCGACGACGACGCCGCTTGTGGCGCACTGCTGTCTATGCTCACACAGCATCTTGCAACATATTCAGTGGGGCAAACCGAACAGAACTATTTCTGCAAAATAATGACGAATTTAGTATACCCCATCTTTTAGTGGAGGGTATTAAAATGATATTCAAGTAAAATATTTTAGAAAGGGCAAAAAAGACAATCCTGTAAGGCTGCAAGAGAGCCATCAAGCAGAGTTGGAGGGATTAAAACGTGGCTACAATCTGCTATATTCCATTATAGGTATAGGGTGTTGGGTCTAGTGGACGGCACTTCTAAAATTCACCTCCTGTTCAATACTCATGCTGATACATAGCACGGCTTGTTTATGCATCATAGTCGCATGGACACTATCTGCTATACTGAATTTAATCCTACACTAAATGCCTCTGGACATTGTTCTTAGCAAGTTGTTGAAAGGTTTAGGGAGCTTTCGCTTTGATCAAGCAGCGCCTACTTGCATTGTGTTATTCCTGATACTAGCCCCTATATGGCAGACAATGGGAACTACATTGCATCACCGGGCATTTGATAAAAACTGCTGTAAGCAACATCCGACTGTAATCCTCTTGGAAATCTAAATAAAATATGAAAATATTTCCCATAACTACGCCAATGGTAAAATAAGGCACATTAAACTAAAAAAAATAGATGAACTCCGTATGGAAATATTTTCGTATGTTGATAATACAAGGAGTTCAAGGATATGGGAAATTTAGGACACGGTATCAATTCCCTTACGTTGGTGTCGATACTAAAGGTTTGGCTCTTGGTTCCCCCCTCTATCCCCTGTCAAGGTGGTGTGTCCACCCTGCTTTAACTTTGTGAAACTCACTGTGCCTAATAGGCCTTCTTAGTAATTTGTTTATTATAGCAGCCTAAGAAAATTTACAAACCCTTTGCTGGGCAAAGACCCCCAATGATTGCTGAAGTCTAAGGTTGAAGTTCAAGGTTCTCGACAAAATCATTTAATTGATTGTCAAAAACGTGACAACCCAAATATTTCCTCTTTAACCATGGCTATTGATTGATTGCGGGAATTGTTTGTGATTGTAACAAATAATTGTCAGAAATTATAGCTTTAGTGCTCTTATAGTTCGTTTGTTTTTGTTTTTCTTGTGAAAATGTTGGCTTTAATAGAATTAAATTTGGTTATATTAATTAAGTGGAAGTACTTTTATTTAGATATTATATTCAGTGGGCTTAATTGGAAAAATTGTCGATTTATTGAAAGCCAATTGACCATGCCCTAAGCATTGAACTTTTATGTGGCCTTATCAATGATCTGTTGATTTAAAAACTGCTCTTAACGTAGGAGTAGTTGTAAAGCCTAGATATAAAGAAATGTGAATCATATGCTAATGACTAGAGATGTGCAATGGGTACGTACCCAAAAGGTATTTGAACCTGCAAACGCTCACCCGCAGTAGCTCTCCATTTCAAGTGATGGTTTGGGCAGTTGTGATCGCCGATGGCCGTTCTACAATCATTATCATCGACCATGGCGTCAAACTAAATGCGATTTATGATTGGGAAAACCTTTTCGGAAGCTGCCGTGGGCACGTAGACATTTTTTTTCGCAGACGTACCAAGAACATTTAAAACCGTTGCCATTGCATTTGGTCCATACAGTGCTTGTCCAATTTGCCAGATGCCAATCCACGTAAGTCCCGGTACACCCATTTACCATCTTTACTATACAAGTTCTGCATCCTGACTATGTTCCGGTTTCTACAGATAAATCTCCATCATTGTAAGACCGCTTCGGCGACACTAAAAGTCCTCCTAATGGCAGGAGGATTTGACGTGGTTCTTATCCCGGAACCCGGGTGTGTGGAGGAATGGTTTGTGAACTAAGAATTTCGGGATTTAAACTACTAAAGGGAACAGAGAATGAGAGACACAGAGCCTGTATACTTGCAAAGAGTAGTTCAAATGTTTTTCTTCTTCCGTCGTTAAGAACTGAACATTTAGTAGTAGCCAGCCTTGAAATATATAAGTCTCATAATTGGCTGGCTTCCATATTATGGCACACGATTCAGAGATGACGAATTCAGACATTAAGTTGCTGGTTGCCGAAGGAAAGAAGAGCCTCATTGTAGGAAGTGATGTTAATGCACATCACCAGGTATGGGGAAGTTCGGATGTCAACGAAAGGGGTGAGCAGCTTATCGACTATAAGAGGATATAAGGGGAAGGGGATAAACCGACCTTTATTACCAGGAACAGGCAGGAGCTAATAGATATGACCTTTGTATCGGAAGATACAAGAATATACAACTGGTAAGTGTTGGATGACCACAGCTTCTCTGATCATTGTTAGCCTTGGAGCCTTGGAGAAAATACTGCAGATATGGTCCCTGGGCTAAACAGAGAAAAGCGGATTGGGATAAATTTCGGCACAAATTCTGCACGTCCATCCCTTCTAGACCAGAAAAGGAAGTGGAAACTGCCGAGCATATTGACAAAATGGTCAAGCGGATAACAAAGGCCCTGAATGACTCGCTTGTGTCAGCATGTCCTAGTGCCAAACAGTGGCAAACAGCGACCGCCATGGTTGACCCCAGAGCTGATTGGTCTAAGGAGGGACTGCAGAAAACTCTTCGATAAAGCGAAAGCCACAAGACCACCATACGATTGGAACATCCATAAGGCTGAGCTAAGAGAATACAAGAGCGAGCTGAGAAAGGCTCAGAACAAATCCTGAGTAAAATTCTGTAGCTCCGTGGAGGATACATCTGAGGCCTATAGGCTAAGGAAGATCCTATCCTCAAGACCTATTACAATGGGGTATATTCAGAAGTCAGAGAATGTATGGACAATGTCTAGTAAGAGGTTGTCACTGGTATGCATTCGTCGGAGGTTATTAGGAAATTTGTGTCTGGGAAAAAATCTTTGGTCACTCGCCAAAAACTGAGTGAGCTTGGCTGGGAACTTTTGATGCATCCACCATATAGCCCATACCTTGCACCATCAGACTACCATTTATTTCGATCTTTGCAGAACTCCTTAAATGGTAAAACTTTCGGCAATGATGAGGCTATAAAATCGCACTTGGTTCAGTTTTTTGCAGATAAAGGCCAGAAGTTCTATGAGCGTTGAATACTAATTTTGCCAGCAAGATGGCAAAAGGTTATCGAACAAAATGGCAATTATATATTGATTAAAGTTCATTCTAAGTTTTATTAAAAATGCAATATTTTCTTTTAAAAAATCCGCAATTACTTTTTGGGCAACCCAATATATCCATTAAAAATATATTATTGTCTCTGGGAGAAATAGGCGTAAAAGTGGTAGCGTATGCTGATGACATGGCAATTGCGGTTAGGGGAAAGTTTCCCAACACTCTAAGAAGCGAAGTGGCTACAGAATGTAGTCTAGGTATAAATTCGAGCAAGACAGAGGTAGTTAATTTCAGCAGGAAATACAAGTTGCCTACAGTTGCACCTGACTCCTTGGGTGGAGAGAATGTTCCATTCACAGAAAGCGCAAAATATCTGGGGGTTTTGATGGACAGGAAATTTAACCCAACATTTTGGAAAGGGCAAAAGTTGGGGGTGTAGACCGCGTATCATGCATTGGGTATATACTCCAGTTGTCAGACCCATAATGCTGTTGTGGTCTGGTGAACGGCGCTCCAAAAGTCCACCTACTGCTCAGTACTCAACCGGATTCAAAGGCTGGCTTGTTAGTGCATCACAGCTGCACTGAGGACGACACCATCTGATGCACTGAATTTAATGCTGCATCTTATGCCTCAGGACATTGTGGCTAGACAAACTGCAGCGACTTCCGCCGTGAGATTTAGAAAGCTTTCTCTTTGGTCATGTGGCGGCTGGGGACATTGTGTTACCATTGATACCATGTCTGATGTTCCAGGCAGTGTGGATTACACCCTACCTGAGACGCCTTTTGATAAAAAGTACTATTCCAAACTAAACGGCCAGGTGGGCTTTGTGGTGTACTCTAAAGATCTAGAAGGGGTCACATCGAAAATGTTACCCGACCACTGCAGTGTGTATCAGGCGGAGATGCTTGCAATTAAGATATAATATCATAACGACGATTGGCATAAATATCTTCTGAGACAGCCAGGCAGCCATTAAATCTCTGGAGAACGTATTTCTGAACACAAAAACCACTCTCGACTGTCGCAGATCTCTCAACGAGAAGGCTAAACAGTTCAAAATTCAACTATTCTGGGTGTTGGGCCACAGAGATATCCCAGGGCATTGTAAAGCGGACGAGCTTGCGAGACTTGGAACTACCCTATACATTCCAGGTATACTGGAATCTATGGGTATGCCTCTAGCGACATGTAAGCTAAGTTTTCAGGATCAGGCCCAAAGAACAGCGAATGCTTGATGGTCACAAAGAAGGGGCTGTGAGTATTGCAAAACTATGTGGCCTAATCTAGACTTGAAGAGGTCTACCGCTTCGCTGTCACTGGCCAGAACAGACGCCTCAATCATTGAGTCCGTCATGACAGCTCACTGTCGAAGCGGAAAACATGCTGACTGACTGAAGTTTGCCAGAAGCTGTGAGGACGTCGAAGAAGAAGAGACTATAGAACAGAAGGAACAGTCAGAAGGAGTTCCACTATAGGTTCCCATTTCTTTGAGAACCTGTGTCTGATTTAGCGGATGTCAACATTCGCAAGTTGTTGGACTTTTTAAGGCGATCTGGATGGTTCAAGGAACTAGAAGGCATCTTCCTTCTTCTGTCTCTGTGGTATCACAATGGACGAAAACGTCTAAGTTAGTCTGATGGCAGACTGCGACTTAAACCTAACCTACTTTACATTGTTTTGCTGGACATCTCGACATCCGTTCCGAGTATAGTCCAGATTTAACCATTTAGAATGATTTGATTTCGGACATTGAGCCCATGGAAGACAGACTTTTTGCTGAAATTAGGGACAAATATCTTTTGAATATTCTGTTTTTTGATTTAGATCGTGGATTCCTAAGATTTCGAAGAAATGAGAACCTAAAGTGGAAAATCTTCTGACAGCAACTTTGAGACATGCATACAGCAGATGTTCTATAGTCTCTTCTTCTTCGACGTCCTCACACTTTCTGCAGAATCCGTTACTTGTATCCTTCAGACTGTCTGCATGTTTCCCGATCAGACAGTGGCCTGAAAACATGCTGACAGACTGAAGGTATCAAGAAAAACACGTAAAGAGTGTTAAGTTCGGCTGAGAGAATTTTGTACATCCTCAAACACGGATCGCATTTGTCGAGTTTTTTACGGTTTCTCTTCAAGGCAGAAAGTAAAATAGAAATGGGGGTGGTTATAACATGAAATCCCCATTTGGTTTTTATGTGCTTGGATAAGAATTGCTCAAGATCTCATGTCGAGAGAACGCTATATATAGACCTACATCAAGTTATGAATCTATTGACTCTAGACGTTGTATACAAAGTGGAGGACATGGCAGACGTTATCGTGCGAAATTTCAGACAAATCGGATAATAAATACGCTTCCTAGAGAAACAAGACCAATATTCAGGAGATCGGTTCATATGGGAGCTATATCTAAATATGAACCGATATTGCTAATTTACAATCCGAACAGACACTAATAAGAAGCCAATCCAATGTAATGAAAGCACCAAGAATTTCGACAATGCAAAGATTATTTGACAATATTTTACACCATTAAGATCTATCCTTTGTAAGCAAAGTTCCTATGTTTTCCGTAAACAGAGCTTGCATGTCAATAAATTCGTTCATTGCTAAGGAATAAGTTTTTTGCATACAGCCAGTAGTGGAGCTTAGTTTTTTCCAAGTTCTTCTGTGCTAATATCAAATTGCCATAATTTTTATGACAAAATTCTTCTAAATTTTAACAAAATTTTTTTTTCAAATTAATTTCCAAGAATGTTTTGAAAGTGTTGTCGAAATTTGAACTATTTAATTTATTGCTGAATTTCTTGTTCTGCTGAAATATTTGCCATGTCCAGTTTCTTGTTTAATGTTCTAATTTACATTTAATCCAAATACACTTGAGTAGGTGGAGGTGTGTTGTTTTGTCCATCTTTATGGTATGTTAAAATTACTCTTACTTCGCCACACACACAACATTGACCCCAAATATTCGCGTCCCTTACACTGGTTTTGATGGTGCGTAACCTGAGTTGGCACTTTCAATGAGGATTGGCTGGTGATGGTGGTCGTGGTGGCAATGATGATGATGATGGTAGGCAGAACGTGTTTGAGGTGTGGATTCATGATTACCCCATAAACGCAATTCACACAGCACGTACGTATGTTTGTAGGTACGTGTGTGTCACGGTTGTGTAAAATTTGTCACTTGGGTGGTCATCAAGTTGTTCGCTTATACGAGAATGGCCGTAATGGCCCCGTCCTTTGTGTAACATATTCTTGTACTCTGGTGCTGTTTTTGTTCTCATTGTTGTATTAAATGGACATCGGGGGAGTAGCCGCCCACTGGGAGGCCTGTGTAATTAAGTTATCTAAACAAGTCAGTTAACGCCCGTATCATGTTTAGATTTTCGGGATTTACTGTACTGTGTTTGGTGTAATTGAACATTTTACTCTTTTAATGTACATAGTACAACATATGCGTTTGTTTTGTTTTGTTAATGGGGTCAGTATTATTTTGAGTTTTCCTTTGTCTGTCATTTGGTTTATTTTGTATTTGTAAAAGACGATGCAAGCAGGATGATAAACACAATGTTTGATCCGGATTGCGGGTGGTTGCAACATTTCTCGCCAGGAATCTCCAATGCGATAGTTGAGCTGGTAAATAATGTTTCCGGGCATCCCATCATTTCGTTGGTATCAGATCACCGCCCCGCAATTGTCTTCATAGACCATCCGATACCGATGAAACGGCGAAAACCCGATCGCCGTTTTGGTGAGTTATCTCCTATCTCCGATCTCCATGCTGATGATTAAAAATCTTGAAACATCATGTGCTAGCTTTGTGTCACAACTCGCCTGTGCTAGCTTTGAGTCGCAACTCGCAAACAAGCGTGATGGGTCCGGTCCTGCTGACCCCAGAACTATGGGGCTGATTCTGAAAAGCTGTGGTGGAATGACAGCACTTGATTTACTTTTGACGACATAACGGTGACTGGTCCGAAAAGATGCGGCTAGTTGCTTATTATAAATGTCATCCCAGCGCCAAGTTGTCCAAGTCGTTGGGTGTCAAAGAATCTTTACGCTGACGATGAAGTAACTAGGTGTACCAGTACTCGAGTACTTGACTAGGGTCCTAAATCTGTCTGTGAACACTCTCATATTTCCCTATGTCAGGAATGGTAGTCAGTGTAACTCGGCTAATGAAGCATAAGAAGTACTTGGGCAGGGGAGAATTATACAGACCACGTATGTTCAAAGTTGCAGGAGAAGTCGTTGTGCAACATTTCGGCCAAATCAGACAAAAACTGCGCCATCTAGAGGCTCAAGAATTGCAATTGGGAAGTCGCTAAATATGGCAGCTATATCAGGTAATAAACCGATTTTGGCCATTCCTAGCACAATTATTCAAAACGAAGTACCTCATGCAAAGTTATAGCCAAAACGGATAAAAATTGCACCCTCTAGAGGTTCAAAAGCTTAGATCCGAGATCGTTTTATATGACAGCTATTTCAGGTCAGTTTGGACCATTCTTAGCATAGTTACTGAAAGTCAAAACAAACCAGTAAGGAAGGGCAAAAGTCGGGCGGTGCCGACTGTATAATATCCTACACCTACCCTATAAGTACACTGTGGGACCTATATCCAATTCTGAACCAATTTTGATGGACCTCGGCGAGCAAATATGTTCAAACTGTAAAAACTACGGTTGACAAATGACAACATTATGGCAAATTACCCAAAATCGGACGAACGTATATATGGGAGCTATATCTAATTCTAAACCGATTACGAGTAAACTTCTCAGATAATGTGGTAGTCGTCGAGGAAAGCGTTGTGCAAAATTTTAGCAAGATTGGTCAATAAATGCGCTTGCAGTGGCTTTTAAAGTGAAAATCGGGCGATATACATATATGACAGCTATATCTAAAACTGGGCCGATATCTATGAAATTCACCGGTAATATTGAGAGTCATAACAAAATCCTTCCTGCAAAATTTCGACAGAATCGGACAACAAATGATCAAGATTTTTGCAATATTTCTCAAAATTAGACGAACATATATATGAGATATATATCTAAATCTGAACCGATTTCGAGCAAACTCCTGAGATACTGTGGCAGTCGTCGGGGAAAGCGTTTTGCAAATTTTTTTCATGATGAATCAATAAATGCGCTTGCTGTGACTCTAGAAGTTAAAATCGGGCGATATATATATATATATATATATATATATATATATATATATATATATATATATATATATATATATATATATATATATATATATATATATATATATATATATATATATATATATATATATATATATATATATATATATATATATATATATGAGAGCTATATCTCAATCTGAATCTGAAATCTGTACCACTCTTCCTGATAAAAGCGATTAGAACTACGATATCCCTGGTAATAGATGCAACATAGACTTCTATACGGATGGTTCCAAACTAGACGACCAGGTGGGCTTTGGGTGGGTGTAATCTAAAGATCTAGAACTGGTCACTTGGCAAAGGTTACCCAGCCACTGTAGTGGAGAGATCCATGCAATTGCGGAAGATATAATGTCATAACGACGGTTGGCAAAAATATCTTCTCAGACAGCCAGACAGCCATTAAGTCCCTGAAGAATGTGTATCTAAACACAAAAACCGCCCCGGCTGTCGCAGATCTCTCAACGAGATGGGTGAACAACTCAAATTCACCTGTTCTGTGTGCCCGTCCACAGAGGCATTCCAGGGAATTGTAAAGCGCACGAGCTTGCGAGACTAGGAACTACCTTACACATTCCAGGGGTACTGGAATCTATGGGTAAACCTTTAGCGACATGTAAGCTAAGTTTTCAGGATCAAGCCCGAAGTACAATGAATTATAGATGATCACAAAGCGGGGGCTGTGAGCATTCCAAAATTATGTGGCCCTATCTAGACCTGAAGAGGTCCACCGCTTTGATGTCATTGGCTAGAACAGATGTCTCAGTCATTGTGTCATGACAGGTCACTGTCTAATCGGAAAGCATGCTGACAGACTGAAGGTTGCCAGCAACGACTTTTGCAGAAGCTATGAGGACATCGAAGAAGCAGAGACTATAGAACACCTGTGTGTGAGTTCCGCACCAGCAGTCAGAAGGAGTTCCACTTTAGGTTCTCACTTCTGCGAGAACCTGTCTGATTTAGCCGATGTGAACATTCGCAAGTTATTGGGCTTTTTAAAGCGATCTGGATGGTTGAAAGGTAGGAACTAGAAGGCATCTTCCTTCTTCTTTTCCTGTGGTATCACAATGAACGAAAACCTCTATGTGAGTCTGATGGCGGACTGCCACTTAAACCTAACCTAACCTATCCCCTCCTAATGCTGGTGACATTTGTGAGGTACTTACCCATGCAAAAACTTCTCCCCAAAGAGGTGTCGCTCTGCAACCCGCCGTTCGAACTCGGCTATAAAAAGAAGGTCCCTTATCATTGAGCTTAAAATTGAATCGAACAGCACTCCTTGGTTTGTGAGAAGTTTTCCCCAGTTCGTTAATGGAATGTTCAAGGGCAAATTTGCATTTGCAGATGAACTCAGAGGTGCTAACCCAGTCTAAAACAAGACCTTCATTGAAGGGGCAAAGTGGTATGAGAAAGTGCATTGAAGCTTGTCTTCCAGACAGGTCTTACTGCTGAGAGAAGAGGAATAGTTCATGAGCAATCACAATGGGTCACATGAAGGCCTACGCAAATGCTAAGACCAAAATCTTGGCTTCATCCTCTTCCAATCTAACCTAACCTAACCTAGGGGCATGGTATGGAAAGCAATTAGAGATTTTGTGAATAGCACGGAATTCCTGACTTTTTTCGAGGTTACTTTTAGTATTTAGAGCGGACAACAAACCGATTACTAGCTAAGGTGTATGTCCATAGCAGCATAGGGTGGATTATTATCCGCATCCTCTTTTCAACCTTATGCGAAGAATAACTTTCGTTTGGCAAATTTGTTTGCCCACACGTAGGAGATAAGCATCATTTATGAGGGGCGGCAATTCTTGTGAAATAAATAACTCTGTACCACAATAGTGGTGGAGGGTAAAAGAATTCTTCGGGCTTTATATTGCTACTTCACATTTTAAATTTCTTTTTTCCTCTAAAGTTTTCCCAGAACTTGACAAATGCGATCCATTAGCGCGCCTATAAGTGTCAGCCTTGTCCAAAATTCAACTCTTGTTTTGTTTTCATAATCGGTGACTAGGCGATTATTAAACCTACCTAGGCCAGCAAGACAAACCATTTGCAATAACATGCTGCTGAACATGTTTCGCTGGAAATGTGAAAGCATAAACAATAATAGACATAATTAATGACATGAGTTTTTCAGATTTTTATGAAGCTTTCTTTGGCCCATAAACTGTGTAAGCCTGGTGCAAAATCCACCATCCATTGACATGCTCCTTGGCTGCTATGAAAAAACAAAACAACAAAAAAACCAAATAAAGAAAAACACCCTCCAACAGTTTTAAGACCATGGGTTTTTTTTTTTGTTTAATGAGTAGTAGTATGGGGAGTGGATCGGTGAAAGAGGGCTGTGCATCATTTTGATATCCTTAATAAAAATACCATGGTGTATGTGTGTTTCGGTGCTGTTGGAGCCGTTTTAATAACTACGCTCGCCAATGCTGTTGTTGTTGCCAGCCTTCTATTCTCTAGCCTCATTTTACCTCTCTTCAACATTCATGTGTGAATTTATGAACCTCCTGAAATAAACCCCCTACCCCAGCCTGTAGCTGAACATTTTCGAGCTCATTGAGCCCATGGGGGCGGTTTTTGATGGTGGCGGCTGTGTTAATCTGAGTTTCATTAGAATCTATTAAATGCTAATACGCGTGACATAATAATTGCGAACGAGCGAAAGATATTTTACGATGTATCCATGGTGCCATTATTATTCGAGGCATTTTCAGTCGTTGTTGCTGTATTTGTTTTTTTGTAGGTCTTTTATTACAACATTGTGGCAATATTGCTGAAATGAATGGAGAATTTGAAATCTGTCACTCATATAGGGGGGAAAAATATGGGCATACAGGTTGCAGTTTACTGTTCTACACATTATAGGAGTTGATATTCCATTCCATTGGAAATGTTCCAAATAATGGATTTCCCTTGTAAGAGTAAACCATAATTTAACCTTTTTTCTGTTCCACATGCTAATGGCAAAAAGTTACAAGTTTTATTTCTTTAATTTCCGGTTATGTTGTTTGCTGCCTGGTTAATGATTAGTTAATGAGATACACTTTTTGTTTGGTTCTACTAACAGAAAAAAAAGCATTGTTGCATATGTTTTATTCAACAATAATGCTAAATGTTACAAGGGGTAGTTTTTACTGGCACTTTACTTTTTACAACCTAGACCGCGACCATGGTAGAAGGAATGCTATTTTATAATAAAAGAGCGTGCACTTCTTTGTAATACTCAAAAGAGGGAAAGCTAGAATCATAGATTAGTACTTGTATACTTAATAGGTTGTATTTGGTTGTAAATGGGCCAAATCGGGTGTTTTGTGATATAGCTCCCATTTAAGCCAATCTGTTGTGAACTGTCGCACATCATCGAAAATTGTGCCCAATTCACACTATACGCATATATGTTCGTAGAGTTGTTTTCTAGCTTGTTTTGGTCTTTTAAAAACCAATATCAGTTCTCCAATTAGTTCAAGCTTTCAAACCGACCTTCAGAGTCAAAAAAAAAAAAAAAACAATTACAAACATGTCAAGTTCGGCCGTGCTGAACTTTGCTTACCCACCATGAATAAATTAACCATCCTCTTTTATAACAACTCCACTACCATATCCATAGTTTTCTGCAAATGGTTTCTGATCATATTTGATTCAGATCCCGAGAACTGTTATACAAGTCACAGTTTCAGCGAAATCGGGCAACAAATCCGCCTTATGCGGGATTAAAACCCTAAATTGGAAGATCGGTCTAATCGGGCAACAAATCCGCCTTATGGGGGATTAAAACCCTAAATTGGAAGATCGGTCTGTATGGCAAATGAGTCTAAATATAGACTGATCACAGACCTCTACGTGCAAAATTTTAGCCAAATCGGACGAAATGTGTGGCTTCCAGGAGTTCAAGAAGTCAAATCGCGAGATCGTTTTGTATGGGAAACAGGGACGTAGCAAGGGGGGGGGGGGGGGGGCTCGGATCCCTGGCAATTTTCCACCAAAACATGAATTTACGTTAATCTAAATTTCATAACAATACCCTTTTCCCAGCTCGCGCTAGAGTTTTTCTAAGGCAGCTCTATTCTTGGGTATTTTTCGTAGTTGATAGATTAATGCATTATTTTTAAAAGACCGAATAGCAATGTAATTTTTTCAAAAGATACAATTTTCGTGATTTTTCTAAACGAAAAATGTTATTAAAAGTTTCTTGAAGACAAACAGTATTAAAGTCAATTCATACGGAGCTCAACGTAATTTAAGGACGAAAATTCTAGTAGAAATTAGTTCTGTTGGCATTGACCGTAGATTTGCGCACAGTGAAATATTATTTGAAACATTTTAAGATTTACTTTTCGAATTTTTGACTTTCTTTCAAGAAAATTTTTTTGAAAAGTTTTTCCGAATAATTTGAGTGAAATTGCATGTTAACAAAAAGGTGGGTATGTGTTTCACAGTGAAATACCCTTGTTTTTCACGAAAACTGTTTTGAAAAACTTCAAAAATATCACATTAAAACCCATCGTTAGTGAGGAAAAGTGTTAAAATAATATTACATTTCGGCCAAATCGAATAAGAATTGCGCCCTTTAGGGGCGCAAAAAGTAAAATAGGAAGATTGTTTTATAGGGGAGCTGTATTAGGCTGTAGACCGATTCAGACCATATTTGACACGTATGTTGAAGGTCATGTTGTAAAAATTGCACCCAAATTGAGCCTCTGGTGGCTCAAGAAGTCAATATCCAAGATTGGGTTAAATTGGCAGCTGTATCTGGTTATTAACCAATTTGAACCATACTTAGCACAGTTATTGGAATTGATACCAAAACACTTCGTGCAAAATTTCAGCCAAATCAGATAAAAATGCGACCTCTAGTGGCTCAAGAAGTCAAGACCCAAGATCGGTTTATATGACAGCTATAGCAGGTTATGGACCGATTTGAACCATACTTACCACAGTAGTTAGAAGTGATACTAAAACACTATGTGCAAAATTTTAGTCAAATCGGATGAGAATTGCGTTCTCTAAAGGCTCAAGAAGTCAAGAGCCAAGATCGGTTTATATGGCAGCTATATCAAAACATGGACCGATATGGCCCATTTACAATACCAACCGACCTACACTAATAAAAAGTATTTCTGCAAAATTTCAAGCGGCTAGCTTTACTCCTTCGGAAGTTAGCGTGCTTCCGACAGACAGACGGACGTACATGGCTAGATCGACATAAAATGTCGCGACGATCAAGAATAAATATACTTTATGGGGTCTTAGACGAATATTTCGAGTAGTTACAAACAGAATGACGAAATTAGTATACCTCCCATCCTATGGTGGAGGGTATAAAAAAATAAATAAAGCTCTACTTCTATAAAGGCGCAAGAAGTTAACAGCAAGAAAGTAAAAGTATGCTAAGTTCGATCGGCCCGAATCTGGTATCTCCTTATAGACAAACAAAAATGGATCAAAATTTCCATGCCACTGGAGATATATCAGGTTATGAACCGATTCGGGCCATAATTGGTTTGTCAGAAGTACAAAAAATTTCAGCCATATCGGCTAAAAATTGCGCCCTCTAGAGGCTAAAGCAGTAAAATCGGGAAGTCCGTTTATATGGGAAATACATATATCAGGTTATGAACCGATTGAGACCATACTTGGCACAGTTGATGGAATTGCGCCATCTAGAGACTTAAGAAGCCAAAATCCAATATAAGTTTATATGGGAGCTATGTATATCAAAACCTGGACCAATATGGACCATCTACAATCCCTACCAACTTGCACTAAAAGTAAGAATTTGTGCAAAATTTCAAGCGGCTAATTTTATTCCTCCTAAAGTTAGCGTGCTTTAGACAAGCGGACATGGCTTAATCGACTAAAAATGGTAAGACGATCACGATCAGATGAATGTTTCGATATGTTACAAACGGGGGGCATAAAAATACTTCAATTATTCCGTCGCAATAACTTTAAATTTGCTGGACAAAAAATCACACAAAATTCCCAAACCTATTTGACACTAAAGCTTGCCTTTTTTTATTTGCCCATATTCATAAAACCTTATGCTGCTTTAGCGGAGGTTTATTTGACAGAGTGCCTTTATAGAACAGTCAAATAAGCCTACTTTAAAATTGCATTTAGTTTTGTGAATATGGACAAAACTTACTGCAGATTTCCTTTATGGAACTGTCAAATAAACTTCATTAAGTTTTGCGAATACCTGTGTAGGTATTCAAAGAAAAAAAGGAAAGATAGAAAATGACAAAATATTGCCCCAATTTAATATGGAAAGAATCTTTATATAGGAAACCCTACTCATAATATGGCATTACACCGTGTATTTGGCCTATTTTGGTCAATTTCCAAAAGCAACAACATCTTATGTATATGCAAAGTAATAACTTACCATTTCATGCCCTCTCTTTTCTTTAATTGTGTTGTTGTTGCTGTTCTTCTATGCCCATTTTCGTTGATCTCAACCATGCAATAGCAATTACCTTCTACCATTTTTTCACACACTTTCACACACACACGCGTATTACCGTACATTACAAAAAAAAAACTAAATAAGAGCACACCACGCATTTGCTTTGTTTACATTTGACAATTCAGCATAGTGGAATGGTAGGCAGCAGAGACCAACATTTATAAAGCAAGAAGCTGCTGCAACTTTAAATTTAATTTCTTTTAAAAGTAATTAACATTTCATGAATATTTCTTTACACCATGATAAATAACACACAAATTTCACGATTAATTACAATTTCCGATATGATTTGCTCATCTGTAGCGTTTATGAGGAGTTTTAATATGCACTTCTCCAATTACATCCGACTGCACCGAAAATAAAACGCGAACTAAAGTTATGTGCAAAAAGGGTTACCATACATTATTTATTATGTGAGAAAGAATAGGGAATGAGAGAGAGAGAGTGGTATTCAGTCCTAATGCGGAGATTATTATGTATGTAAAGTGAAATAAAGTTTCAAATGGACAATTTAATAGTAAAAATATTTGCTGCATTAAATTATTAACTGTAAGACTTTAATATCAAACTAAAATCTGATTTTTTGTTGGGTTTTTTCTTATGATTTGTATTCTGTTTAATAGTGCCTTACATTATTGAATACCTGTGGAATTTGGAAGGGCCCCACCTGCGATGGCATTGGAAATCAAAGTGCTGGTTAGCATCCGGTACAGAAAAACTTAATGTCAATCAATGTGGTTACTACACTACTGGTTTTTTTATGAACATGTATAGCTTGTTAGAGTCAGAACGGGGTCAGGCCACTATGGAGGAAATTTAGAATGCCATCGTAAGTGCTCATACTTTTTTTTCAATTTGTATACAAACACAAAAGCAAAACTAATCTTTATACGGAATTGAAGTGAAACTTTTGCTTTACGAGATGTAAAAAAAAATCGAGGTGACTTTTAACAATGTAAGGATTGATACACTGGTTCAATTCTTAGACCAATACCGGATGGACCGGTTCCATATGGTAAGAAACAGGTGGATAATTTGTGGGTCTCAAAATAATAAAGATAGGGTATAAAGTGGCACAGGGCACACATAGGGGCTATTCCTATGGCTGAACACCTTAAATGGCCGGTCGACTACGGAACCTGAATGATGAGGGACAACCACATAATACCCTTAAGGGGCAAGAACCCGAATTAGATTCGCAGAAATATCAAAAGTTGTATGGGGATGGCATACAACTTACATAGCTTGAACTGGGGATAAGGTCGTTGACCAAGAGATGACTGAAAATTGCCTGTTTACTAGTAAGACAGCGGTTAGCCGATTTGAGGAGCCATTTTCCTGAACAGAACAATTTGGATTTTCAATTACTCAAATTCTTGCGAACGATTTTGGTAAGGCCAATTAACTGCATTCAGGAACGTGCTGAGAAGGCTCATAGACGTTGCGTACATTGCAGGCGGTATTTTGAAAACGAGTAACTCTCTATTTAAAGCCTACAGGCCAATCAGTTAATTTTGATAATCCCAGAGAGACTTATTGACACATGTACCCTGAAAAAATGTTTGTCCTAATTCTAAATATTCCAGTCACAAGCAAAACAAGCCAACTTAATGTAAGGATAACTAAACTCATTAAGAAAAAATTTCCTTTGCCAAGCCTCCCCCTTACGACCATTTTCAAAAACGCCAGATCTCGGAGATGGTTACAACGATTTAATCGAAATTTTATATGCTACCCCAAAAACACGATATTGGTACAATATTTTTGGAGTCAAATAACTTGGGGGGACGCCCCATCCCAAAACCCAACTGGACGGACATGTTCACCGATTGGGGCAATATGGGTATTAAATGAAAAGTACTTAAGAGTAGAGTACGAACTTGGTATACAAATTTCACCGTAAGTGTTCGGGGGGTCCCCCACCTCCAAAAAACCCACCAACTGGACTATTTCAGCGCTTTGGACAATATGGGTATCAAAAGATAGGTATTCAAAAGTAGAGTACAAATCGGACATAAAAATTTTAGCCTTGGTGTCGAAGGGGACTCCCCATCCCAAAACCCCTCAGTAGGGCATATTTACCAACTGGGACAACATGGATATCAAATGAAAAGTGTTTGGAAGTTGAGTACACGTGGCCTCCCCAACCCCAAAAACCCCTTAAACGGGCTGCAATGTGCAACGTCACAAAATGGGTATCAAAGGGAGGGACCGCCTCCTCCCAATAAAAGCAACACCAAATTTTCATGTAGGACGATCGAGAATATATTGTACTCAAATGAAAGGACGTGTCAGAGGGCACTCCCCGTCCCCCATACCTACCCAAAAAAAGAAATAAAAAATAATATATGAGGGCCGATCAGAATAGAATAGGACAGAGGAGAACCTACGGATCTTTAATAATGTGATATCCCAAGTGGTAGCTTTGATATATGATTTTGAATTTAGATAACTAATACAATAAAAATTAATTAGTTTGGATCTGAACGAGCCCCGTTGCCCTGAATATCCCGATAGCCACCTTCAAAATGCTTGACATTATAGGGCTCAAATAAAATTGCGATCTTGCACGATGCTGATATTATTTCAGAGTCTGCTTCTTAAACTTCCTTCAAACTGGCCCTGTTTGCCTACTAAGGCAATAAATAATAGGTATTTGATAGTAGAAAACGAATTCGATATTCAATTTTGAGGCCAAGTGTTTGGGGGTCGGCTCACCTCATAAACTTCCCCTAAACCCATGGCAATTGAAGCTCAAATAAAATATATTTAAGAGTAGAGCACGATGCTGTTATTGACTTTGGGACAAGACAACACATTACTTAATTAAAGAAGCTAAATAGGCTAACAAATGGAAGAAATCCCATGGCTGCCGGTTCTGTGTACCGGATTGACCTGATGAAACCCTAAATCGGCCAGGGGCTACCTTCTCAATATACTTTTTCGTCATGGGAGAAGCATATCCCGGAGAGCCTTATCCACACACTTCTGGTCTTTGCCGGGATTGAAAAGAACCCCGGCCCTGGTTCTGTTCGGCTTGTCAGAGCCGCATCCATCATCGATCAGTGTCGGTGAGGTGAAACCGTTGCATGGAGTGGTTTCATTTCCGATCTTGCTCTGGCCTTGCTTCACAACGGTAGTATGGTCACACTAAATATGTTGCAAGGTGTTATGCGAACATAGACAGCAGTGGGTCACAAGCGTCGCTGTCGTCGCCTTAGGCGTCCGCGTCGTCAGACTATGCGACTGCTCCGACTTCAACCGTGCGGCAATATATTGCCGGGCCAGGGCCTCTTTATTGAAATTGAATTGTAACGGCCTCCGAGGCAATATCGACAAGGTAGTAGATTTTAAGGGTCGTAAGAACATAGTGTGCGCAGCGATGCAGAAGACAAAGTGAACCAACATCTTCTTCCTACACAGTTCTTACGGATACAATGTGCAACGTAAGGATCACATGCTGAGTAGAGGTGGGGGATTGGCCTTCGTGATACACTACTCCATGCAATATAGATCCATCTCGCCTGCTCCTAGCGCTAGTGACCCCTGCATGGTATGTATGGGGATAGCAGTGAAGTTGATTACTGCCAAGATGGAGCTATACAACGTGTACATACCGCCGGTTGGTAGTTGTGTCCAAGATAATGGCCAAGCTTACAGGTTCGACATTAGTGTCCGGTCATAATCGCCTCGTTCTAGGGGACTTTAATGTGCAGCACATTTCGTGCCATTCTCCCATAGGTAACGACCAGGCTCCACGTTCTGTATGGTGAATAAGGATGCCCCAACTAGGATTACGAGGAGGCGCGGCAGCCTGTCAGACATATCCATTACATCCCCTGACGTATACTGGCAAGCCGTCAATTCTTTGGGATCAGATCACCTCCTCATAATACTCACCACCTACAGAACACCCGACTTCAAAACCTCTGAACGCCAGACGTTTATCAATACAAAAAAAGGCGAATGGGTTGGCTTCAGAGGCTTACCAAACACTGTGCGTGTTGACAAATCGAAAAATTTTGCAAATAATTCTGGTACTTTTGAACGGATATGGACACGAAATTTTACATAGTCAATGTTGAGGTGTTTGCCAATAAGTTTGCAAAACTTGGGGACCCTAGTTAGTCCAGAGGCGACACATGAGGTCGACTGCGAGGCACTGCTGCCAGCGGCACAGTCTTGACGGAACCCTAGTATTGCCATGTGGAAGTTTATATTACAAGGATGGATCAAAACTAGAGGATAGTGTGGGCATGGGGTCTAAATTGAGAACCCAAGACTGTGATCTGTTTAAGATTGCCTGACCAAAATACGGTCCTGCAGACGGAGATCCGGGAGATCACGGAATGCTTGAGTTGATGTGGTGTTAACGCGAGGACGTCGACAGGTAAAGAGGCCATTAGTCCAAAAACAACCAGAATGGGTAAATTCACGGACAGTCTTGGAATGAAGGAAGGAAATTAACGCCTTGCAGTGAAGGCCAGAGAACAGCCGTGAATAAACTTGGTTAACCTGAAGCTGTTCGGGTCGGCGCAGTCCGAGTTAAGGGCGTGGGCGACGATTGTACATGAAACCCTCTGGAACAGCGAAACGGTCGGTAGGACGGCGAAAATCTTATAGAGATGTCCAGATCGTGAAAAGACGAGGCTGAGAGAAAATAAGAAGGAGGTCAGTATAGCTTTCGGTATTATAACGAGACACATAGGACTAAGAGCTCACTTATGTAGCATGTGCTGGGCATGCGGAGAAGATGATGAGACGTTCGTTCATTGCCTATATCACTGCCCAAATTTCTAAAGAGATTTGAAAACCGATTTTTAACTTATATCAACTTATATTGTATCTAATATTATTATGTGGGTATGCCCACTTGGGACGGTTTTAGCTCTCGGGCGGCCACCTTGGTAATTACACCCAATTTTTAATTATCGATATCATATTCGTACTCTGCTCTCGAAAACCTTTAATTGGAGTACCATATTGTCCCAAAATCAACAGTGGACACTGTTGATTTTGGGCGGTACTTTGGTGGAGGTTTTGGGCTAAGGACGGCTCCCTAGATACTTCGATCCAATTTTTAATATCATATTCATTCTCCACTCCCGAATGCCCTTAATTGGAGTTCTATATGGTCCCGATCAGTCCACTTTTTATTTTGGGCGGTACTCTTGGGACGACGCCCTAGGTATTTGGATCCAATTTTTGACACCTCCCGAAACACTTTCATTAAGTTCCGTATTGTCGCGATCGGTCCTACTTTTGGGGGAGTTTTGGGCCTGGCACGGCCTCCAACGATCTGGACACTCCCAAGTACCTTTTTTCTGGAGGCCCATATTGTCCCAATCGGTAAAAATGTCATGCTGGGGGATTTTGGTGGTGGGAACGCTCCACAGACGGCAAGGAATAAATTATTATATTAGATTTGTACTCTACTTTTCTATGCCTCTCATTTCACACCGATATTATGCAAAGCGCTAAAAGTGTCCTGTTGGGTGATGGTTTTGACGGTGGGGGACACGCCCGGCACATAGGGTGAAATTTGTATGCCAAATTCGCACTCCACTCTTAAATACCTTTCATTTGATACCCATATTGTCCCAATCGGTAAGTATATCCGTTTGGGGGGTTTTCGGATGGGGCGTCCCCCAGGTTATTTGACCCTAATATTTAAAACCAATTTTGTGTCTTAGGGGTACCATAAGTTGGCATACAAAATTTCGCTTAAATCAATGCATCCAACTTAGAGGTCAGCCGTTTTGAAAATTAGGGTAGTGAAGAGGGTCCGCCCTTCGGATATCAAAGAATTTAATACTCTGTTTTCCCCAAGGGCTTAAACTCTACCATCTGTAAAAGTTTCATGAAAATCGTTCAGCCGTTTTTGAGTCTATACGGAACAGACAAACAAACTAACAAACAGATATGGTCCAGATCGGACCATAATTAGGTGTGGCTGTCATTTAGATCTACATCTCAATATTGATATCCTATTGTGGGGCCAAGTGTTAGGCGGACCACTCCAACCCCCCAAACACCCCTAAACCGGACATATTTACCTACCATGGCAATATGGAACTCAAATGAAAGGCATTTGCGAGGAGAATTCGAATCTTATATCCAAATGTGGGACCAAGGTTCTGGGGGTCCACCCCTTCCCCAAAACACCCGCCAAACAGGGCTTATTTACTGACGATGGCAATATGGGGCTTAAATAAAAGGTGTTTGAGTGTAGAAGACTAATCTGATATCCAAAATGTGACCAAGTATTTGGGGGCCGCCTCTCCAGAAAAAAATTCCCCAAAAGGGACAAATTTACGACCATAGCAATATGGGGCTCAAACGAAAGGTCTTTGGGAGTAAAGCACGAACCTTTACGACCATAGCAATATGGGACTCAAATGAAAGGCCTTTGGGAGTAAAGCATGAATCTGATATCAATATTCGGGGAAAGTGTCTATGGGGCCACCCCACACACCACGCAAAGAGGAAGTATTTGCTGACTATTGCAAAATAAGTCTCAAAAAAAAAAAGGGTTTTTAGAGTAGAACACGAATTTGATATATGTTTTCAATCCCCAAAACACCCCCCAAGCCGGTCATGTTTGCCGACTACGGAAATATGGGGCTCAAATTAAATTAGACCACGTATCTGATATCAACATTAGGGACCAACTGTCTAGGGGATGTCTAGGATGTCCCACCACCATAACAACCCCCAAATAGGACGTATTTGCGCACCAAAACAATTTGAATCTTACAGATCTTAGGGCCAACACCCCAAACCGGACATATTTGCTGGCTGACTTTTGCAATAAGGAGTTTAAATGAGATTAAAAAACGAATTTGATATCCAATTTTGAGGCCAATGGCTATATGGGGTTCAAATAAATGATATATCGATATGAGAATAGAGCACGTTGCTGATATATGTTCCGGGCTTAGTGTTTAAACGACGTCCACCCCAACCCCCAAAACATCCCTAAATCGGGCATATTTACCGACCATGTCAATGTGGAGCTTACATGAAAAGTATTGAGGGTAGAGCAAGAATTGATACCCACTTTTACTTTCAGAAGCAGCAATTTTTTACTGACCATCGCAATATGGGACTCAAATAAAGGTATTTGGGAGTAGAATACGAATTTGATATCCAAATGTAGGACTATTTATCCCCAAAACACCACCCAAAGGGTAAAAATTTTTCAACCATGCCAATATGTGGTATAAATGGAAGTTATTTTAGATTAGAAAACGAATTTGATAACAAATTTTGGGACCATGTGTTTGGGGGACGCCTCATCCTGTAAACTCCCTTCAAACCCATGGCAATATGGGGTTTCGATAAATGGTATTTGAGAGAAGAGCACGATGCAGATATTTTTTCAGGGCCAAGTGTCTCACCTACTAAATCAGACATCATGAGAATATCGGGGTGAAATAAAATATTTTAAGAATGGAGTACACCTTACATTCAAACTTAAATTCGTAGACCAATAAAAATCATATGGGAGTCAGATAAAGGAACTTGTATTGTTAAACTGTTTGTCAAGCGATATACCATTTCACTAAAAGCTCTTTAATAGTCGAAAATAAATATTCCTAGGAAAATTTTGTTCCATATAAAGTAAAAGAAGGCGCAGCGGTGCGGGTTCTGTCCAGCTAGTACTTAATATTGATGTAGGTCATTAGGGATTGCAAATGAGCCACATCGGTTCAGATATAGATATAGCTCCCATATAAACCGATCTACCGATTTGATTTCTTGAGCCCCTGGAAGCCGTAATTTTTTCCGATTTTGCTAAAATTTCGCAGATAGTGTTCTGTTCAGACTTCAAACTACTGTACAAAGTACGGTCCAAATTGGTCTATAGCCTGATATAGCTTCCATATAAACCAATCTCCCCAATTGACTTCTTAGGCCCTTACAAGCCGCAGCTTTTGTCCGATTCGGCTGAAATTTTGCATGTAGTGTTCCGTAAATATTTCCAATAACTGTTAATATTTCCAATATGGTACAAATCGGTCTGTAACCTGATATAGCCCCACACAAACCGATCTCCCGATTTGATTTCTTGAGCGCTTACAAGCCGCAATTTTTGTGCGATTGGGTTGAAATTTTGCACGTAGTGTCTGTAGTGTTCCGCTAATATTTCCAATAACTGTACCAAGTATGGTTCAAATCGGTTTTTAAACTGATTTAGCCCCCATACAAACCGATCTCCCGATTTGACTTCTTGAGACCTTGGAAACCGAAATTTTTGTCCGATTTGGCTGAAATTTTGCACGAAGTGTCTGCAAAGACATCCAACAACTGTGCTAAGTACGGTCCAAATCAGTCTTAAACTTTATGTAGCTCCCATATAAATCGAACTCACGATTTGACTTCTTGAGCCCCTGGAAGCCGCAATTTGTATCCGGTTTGGCTAAAATTTCGCAAATAGTGTTCTGTAATGAATTCCAATAACTGTGCAAAGTATGGTCCAAATCGGTCTTTAACCTTTTATAGCTCCCATATAAACTGATCTCCCGATTTGATTTCTTGAGCCCCTGGAAGCCGCAATTTGTGTCCGATTTGGCTAAAATTTTTCACATAATTTTCGGTTATGACTTCCAACAACTGTATCAAGTACGGTCCAAATAGGTCTGTAACCTTATATAGCTCCCATTAACCCCAAATTTTTGTTTAATTTTGCTGAAATTTTTGTACGTAGTGTTCCGTTATGACTTTCAACAACTGTACTATATCGGCCTATAACCTGATATAGCTCCCATATAAACCGATCTGCCGATTTGACTTCGAAAGTCCTTACAAGCCGCATGTTTTAGCCGATTTGGCGGAAATTTTGCACGAGGTGTTCTATTACTACTTTCGACAACTGTGCCATGTACTGTCCAAATCAGTCTATAAACATATAAACCGGTCTCTTACTTACCCTTGCTCGGTTTCTAGTAGCTTTAATTTTTGCTGGTTTAACAGAAGTTTGGTATGTAGAGTAAAATTGTGCCATTCAACTAAATTTATTTTGTATACATTTTTAGCAGAAACCATGGTGGTGGGTTATTTGTTTCAATATAAGGGCCATGATAGGCTAAATTTTAGGCTGGGAGCTAAAGTCCTAAACTTGATAGCTCAGAAAGTAATACATTCAACTTTGACGCCGTGTCGGCAGGTTTCTCGTGGACCGCAATTTTCTTATTGGATTCAAAAGGAAACATTTGGAGGGTAAGCATTTCCCTATTTCCAAAAATAAATTACTATAAATTACTCTTTTATAGCTTGGGCCAGTCTAATATACATATGTACATATCAATTTTTGAGCTATGTAATGACAAATGTATTATATTTCTTCGTATAGAAATGGAACAGGATGTAAGACTAGTTTGTACCAGCCTACAATCTAAAAAAAATGTTGACAGATGGATTGCATTTTGACAACACACCATCATATTTACAGACCTTAGACCCTATTCTGATAACTAGCCAATTAATTGTGTAGCCAACCAAAATATTAAACAAGAATAGTCATCTTCAAATGTTAAAAATGCCTCATGTCATGTTTGTTATGATTTATGCTATGAATTAAAGGGACACGCAATCATATGCATCATAATAGCTTACTTTATTGAGTACAAATATGTAAGGGTAGGCATAAGTCGATCGGTGCCGACCCTAAGGTTTAAGTCTTTCAATAAAATGGCAAACATTTTACGATTAAGGGGAAATCTTACACAATGATCACTGATATCCATGCAAACTGGCCAAATTGGTCGATAATCTGGAGTGAAAGCCGAATGCCAATCCCAGCATATGGAACAGGGTAGCTGATACGAAGTGCTACCAATTCACAAATACAAAATACAAATTTGCCCATGAACATTCCATTAAGGGATAGCAGAAAACTTCTCACATATCAATGAGTGCTGCCCGATGCAAGTTTTACCTCAATGAAACGGGCTTTGTTTTCATAGCCGTATCCGAAAGGCATGCCGCATTGTGACACCTCTTTGGAGAGAAGTTTTTAAACGGCAAAGTACCTCACAAATGTCGATAGCATTAAGAGGGGATTGAAACAATCCTTGAAAAATTTTTATGATGTTTCCTCCTGGATTCGAAAACAGGCTTTCAGCATTATAGGAGGACAAGCAAACCTCTGCGCAACGGTGGCCTCCAAACGACCAAATTTTATTTGGGTTTTGTGGTATAGGGTTTCCCGTACATCCCCTTAAGAAACAAAGCAGAGCGAAACTAACATCATTATCAATTGAGTGCAAACTTTTGCAAATTTGGCCATGAAAATTCCATTAAGGAACACGGGCAAACTTCTTACATAGCAATGAGCGCTTTCCCATTCAAGTTGAAGCTCAATGATAAGGGTACTTCTTTTTATAGCAGAGTCCAAACAGCTTGCTGCAGTGCGACAACTGTATGGGGAGACGTTTTTACATGACAAAGTACCTTACAAATGTCGCCAACATTCAGAGAGGAAAACCAAAGCTGAAAATTTTTTTCTGATGGTCACTTCAGTATTCGATCCCAGGCGTTCAGCGTTTTCAGGCTGAAAAGCTAACCTCTGCTCTACGTTGGCCTCCAATGCAGTTGAGTGCTGCCCGTTTAACATTTAAAATCAATGTAAAGGGGACCTCCGTTTTATGTCGAATCCGAACGACACCCCTTTGTTGAGAAGTTGTACATGGCAGAAGTAGTCACAAATGTTGCCAGTATTTGGTGAGGGGATAACCACCGTTTATTATACCCACCACCGAAGGATGGGGGGTATATTCATTTTGTCATTCCGTTTGCAACACATCGAAATATCCATTTCCGACCCTATAAAGTATACAACTTCTTGATCAGCGTAAAAATCCAAGACGATCCAGCTATGTCCGTCCGTCTGTCTGTTAAAATCATGCTACAGGCTTCAAAAATAGAGATATTGAGCTGAAATTTTGCTCAGATTATTTTTTTGTCCATACGCAGGTTAAGTTCGAAGATGGGCTATATCGGACTATATCTTCATATAGCCCCCAAATAGACCACTCCGGAGGAGCATTTTTCATTCGATTTCAATGAAATTTGTCACAGCGGGTTCTGGTATTCCTCTTAATCTTTTTGTTGAACATCGTACAGATCGGACCATACTTGGATATAGCTGCCATATAGACCGATCTTCCTATATGGAGTATTGAGCTCTTAAAAAGAGTTTTTTTCATTCGATGACTCGACGACTACCACAATATCTAAGAATTTTGGTCGAAATCGGTTCACACTTAGATATAGCTCCCATATATATGTTTGTCCGATTTTGAGAAATATTCTGTGAAGTTCTGTACCAGATTATAGACCGCATTGGCCCATGCTTGAAATAGTTGTGTAGGTTAGGTTGGGTTAGGTTTAAGAGGCCGTCTTAACCCTCCATCAGACTCACTTAGACGTTTTCGTCCATTGTAATACCACAGGAACAGAAAAAGGAAGATGCCTTCTAGTTCCTACCTTTGAATCATCCACATCGCTTTAAAAAGCCCAATAACTTGCGGTTAGACTTGCTAGACTCGGTTAGCTCAACCGCTTTACAATTCCCTAGGATATCTCTGTGGCCCGGCACCCAGAACAGGTGCATTTTGAACTGTTCTGCCATCTCGTTGAGAGATTTGCGACAGTCGAGGGCGGCTTTTGTGTTCAGTAGTACGTTTTCCAAGGATTTGATAGCTGTCTGAGAACATATTTACGCCAATCGTCGTAATGACATTATATCTTAGCCATTCCACCACTTCCTTAATTCCAAGGATCTCTGCTTGATACACACTGCAGTGGTCGGGTAACCTTTTCGATATGACCAGTTCTAGATCTTTAGAGTACACCCCAAAGCCCACCTGATCGTTTAGTTTGGAACCATCCGTACAGAAGTCTACGTAACATCTGTTACCAGGGATTTTGTAGTTCCAATCGGTTCTACCAGGAATAGTGGTACAATAATTTTTATCAAAAATGATTGTGCAAGTTATAACAAAACTTTCCATGTACAATTTTCGGCAAACCGGAAAACAGATCTTCTAAGATCGACTTAGAACTTGAAGACGAACTAGAATTGATCTGCGACTCCATAACGTATATAGTTATGGAGTCGCAGATCAATATTTCGAGGTGTTACAAACGGAATGACTAGATTAGTGTAACCCCCATCCTAATGTGGTGCGTACAAAAAGTCAAACTGAAAAGAAAAGATTGCGATTGCACGCATGTTGTGAATTTACGACCATAATAATCTCCAATGAGAAAAATTTCCTAATTGAGCAATTCGTAAGGTCCCAAATTAATCGTGTTTAATTGACCCCGGGCACTTAGGACAATCATAAAACAAATACTTTTTATACCCACTACCATAGGATAGGGGTTATTTTCATTTAGTCATTCCGTTTGCAGCACATCGAAATATCCATTTCCGATCCTACAAGGTATATATATTTCGGATCGTAGTAAATTTTTACGGCGATTTAATGATGTCCGCGTGCCGTCCGTCCGTCTGTTGTAATCACTTTACAAAAATTGAGATATTGAGCTGAAATTTGGCACATATACGTCTTTCTGGTGCACGCAGGATAAGATCTTCTATAGCTACCATGTAGACCGATCTGCCGGTTCAGGGTCTAAGGCCCATACAAGTTGCATTTATTACCCGATTTCGATAAAATTTAAAACAGTTAGTCGTTTAAAGCGTCCCGACATCAGACCTAAATATGATTAAGATTGGACTATAGTTAGATATAGCTGCCTTATAGGCCGATCTCTCGATAAAGGGTCGAAAGCCCATAACAGCTGCATTAATTTCCCGATTTCACTGAAATTTGAAATGTTGAGTTGCCTTAGGCCTCCCGACACCTTGGGCTTCAGGCCCAAGGTCGCGTGACTGACTGATTGGCTGACTGATCAATGCCCAGCCCAAACGGCTTAAGTTAGTGTCATGAAATTTGGCACGAATGTGGGTCTTGGGTCGTAGGCCGCGCGCGATATGATGGGGTTTTGTGATTTTCGTACGTTTCGGTACTAAGAAGTACGAAATGGTGACATTTTACCCAGCGCGAACGGATGGGGCTAGAATATGATTTTGGGGCTCAAATTAAAAGGCGTCTCGAAAAAATAAGATTTCGTGACAAAAAATTTCCAAAATAGTACCGAAAGTGGGAAAAATGGTACGTATAGTGCGGCAATTGGTACTTTTTGGTACCTTGTTTGTTAATTGAGCAGAGCTTTGAATTTTGGAATTCAGATACAGTTTTTGGACATTTAGAAACAAAAAAGTACCAAAAAAGGTGCCATTGTCTAGCGTTCGAAGCTATTAAAATAACTTTTAAAAGATATTTGCACTTTGTTGGCAATCAGTGTAAAATTCTGCTCTGACTTTATGACCAAATGCCACCGCTGATGTGTCAGTTTCTGCTACCAATAGCTACCACAATTTAAAAAAAATAGAAATTAGGTATCTTTACCAATTTCACAGTAACAAGAATTTCGTTAATTTTCGATTTTGAAAAAAGGTGGGATGGGCCCCCCCAAATAAAATCCTGGCTACGTCCCTGGCTGACATATAGAACGATCTGGCGATTAAGGGTCTGAAGCCTATAAAAGCTTTATTTGTTACCCGATTTCGTTGAATTTGAAATAGTGAGTTATTTTAAGCCTCCCGACATACGATCCAAATATGATCCAGATCAGACTATATAGAAATATAGCTGACATATAGACCGATGTTGCAATATAGGGTCCTAATTCCACAGAAACGGATTTCTTGTCTAATTTCGCTGAAACTGTTACTTGTATAAGAGTTCTCGGGACCTGAATATAATATGATGCAGACAAGCCCCTATTTAGATATAACTATGGATATGTTAGCGGAGTTATAGTAAGAAAATGATGATTAATATATCCATGGTGGTGGGTATCCAAAGTTAGGCACGGCTGAACTCAACAAGTTTTTACTTGTTTTGTTTCAAAAATTCATATTTATTCCAATTTTTTTAACAAAAAACATTTGCTTATTCAGAGGCCACCGTAGCGCAGAGGTTAATATGTCCGCCTATGACGCTGAACGCCAGGGTTCGAATCCTGGTGAGACCATTAAAAAAAAATTTCAGCGGTGGTTATCCCCCCCTAATGCTGGCAACATTTGTGAGGTACTATGCCTTGTTAAACTTCTCTCCAAAGAGGTGTCGCACTGCGACACCCCGTTCGGACTCGGTTATACAATGGAGGCCCCTTATCATTGAGCTTAAACTCGGAATCGGACTGCACTCATTGATATGTAAGAAGTTTGCCCCTGTTCCTTAGTAGAATGTTCATGGGCAAAATTTGCAAATTTTATTCGTTAATTAAATCAAAAGTCAAGCGTTTATGAATGAACGAGAGGAAACTGTGGTTGTAGACAGCATTCGACTTTTGACCAAACTAGAATATCTTTTTTTAGATCTTAAGTACATCGAGGCATGTCAAGCAGTAAGACGAGATGAGTATAACCGCCGTTTTGCTATTTTTGGCAAAAAATACGCAAAATTTGATAATAACATGTTTTTAATGATTCCGTATTCTAAGATTAGCAAAATGCCAATTTTCAAACTCTATATTCCTAGCATTTGAAAGCTTTTATATGGAGGCACTCGTGATTACTATGTCTCATTTCGATTGTGTGTTTTAGTTGGAAACTTATCGGTTCACAAGTATTTGGGTGTATTTAATAAGAAAAAATAAATAATAGCAGCGATAGCAACAACTATCAAGCACTGAAAGGCTAGAAACTAATTTTTCATTGCAGAAATATCTTCAGTTAGAAACTGTCTCATTAAAAAACTTTGTCTTTATTGGTGGGCAAATTTGCCAGGATAATAGAAAACATGAATGGTGTCGAATGTAAGCCTGTTAATAAGGAAGACGAATTGAAGAAGGGAACAATGCAGTTTAAAATAAACGGAACTCCATACAATGGTAAGGCAAGATACTTTATGGTGGTAGAACGTTACTTTATATTTCTTTTCTATGGCAGTGGATCTTACATCCTTGGCACCGGACATAACATTAAACACCTTTCTCAGAGATCATGCCCATTTGATGGCCACCAAATTTATGTGCCTAGAGGGTGGTTGTGGCGCCTGTGTGGTCTCAATCAAAGGCAAAAATCCTGCTACGGGGGAAATTAAAACCTGGTCAGCCAATTCGGTAAGTATTTGTTCGGTGATAAAGTGAAAAACTGTCGAAGTGAATGAAAATATTTGTGTTTAAAGAAGTTTTGAATTACTTGTGAAAAGGGGCTAAGTTGACATTGTTGAGAAGGCAATTTGGGTTAAATTCTTCTTTTCAAGGTTGTGGTACCTAGAAGAACAAGTTGTCAACCAATTTAACGCACTTATATTGAACCAACTTACTAACTTTTTATACCCTACACCACTACTGTGGTACAGGGTATTATAACTTAGTGAATTTGTTTGTAACACCTAAAGGGAAGAGAGATAGATCCATTGAAAGTATACCGATCGAATCAGAATCACTTTCTAATTCGATTTAGCTACGTCCGTCTGTCTGTCTGTCCATCTATTCATTTTAATTTGTGTACAAAGTACAGGTCGCAATTTTCATCCGATTGTCTTAAAATTTGGTAGAGACGAAGCCTATTGAAATTGGAAAAAAATCGGTTCAGATCTGTATAAAGCTCCCATATATATTTTCGTCCAATTTTCAGTAATAATGCAATAAAATGGTCCTTTGTTAACCGATTCCCTCGAAATTTGGAAAGAAAGATTTTCTAATGACTCTCGACATTACTAATGAATTTCAAAGAAGTCGGTTCAGATATAGATAAGGCTCTCATGTACATTTATCGTCCGATTTTTACTCCTAGAGCCACTGCAATCGCATTTATTGACCAATCTTCCCAAAACTTCGCACAACGCTTTCCCCGACGACTTCCACAGTATCTGACAAGTTTGCTCAAAATCGGTTCAGATTTAGGTATAGCTCCCATGTATATGTTCGTTTTATTTTGAGAAATATTGCCAGAAAGTGCTCAGTTTTAAACGGATTCTTTCGAAATTTTGCAGGAGGGATTTTCTTATTGCAAATCGCAAATTTTGCCCATGAAAATTCTACTAAGGAACAGGGGCAAACTTCTCACATATCAATAAGTGCAGTCCCATTCAAGTTTAAGCTCAATGATAAGGGGGCTCCTTTTTATAGCCGAGTCCGAACGGCGAGACGCAGTGCGACACCTCTTTGGAGAGAAGTTTTACATGGTATAGTACCTCACAAATGTTGCCAGCATTTGGAGGGGAAAACCACTGCTGAAAAAAAATTTTCTGATGGTCTCGCCTGGATTCGAACCCAGGCGTTCAGCGGCATAGGCGGACACTCTAACCTCTACGCTACGGTGGCAGTTATACCAGGCTATAAACCGATTTAGACCATACTTGGCACAGTTGTTGGTCATACAGTCAGTCATACAGAACAGATATGTGCAGCTATACCAGGCTATAAACCGATTTAGACCATACTTGACACAGTTGTTGGTAGTCATACAGAACCGATATGTGCAAAATTTCAGCCAAATCGGATAAGAATTACACCCTCTAGAAGCTCTAGAAGTCTTATTGGGTGATCGGTTTATATGGCGGCTATATCAGGTTATAGACAGATATCAACCACACTTGCTGGAAGTAATACAAAACCGATATGTGCAAAATTTCATCCAAATCGGATAAGAACTGTACCTTCTAGAAGCTTAAGAAGACTAATCGGAAGATCGGTTTATATGGCAGCTATATCAAGTTATGGAGTGATTTAGGCAATACTTCACCCAGTGCACCCCATATAAAATTTCAGCCAATAAGAATTGCGCCCTCAAGAAGCTCAAGAAATCTAATCGGGAGATGGGTTTATATGACGGCTATAACAGGTTGAAAGTCATTTCTCAACGAAATGGCAAAATTTCAGCCTATTCGGATAAGAATTACACCCTCTAAAAGCTCAAGAAGTCTAATCTGGAGATCGGTTTATTTAGCAACTGTATCAGTTAATGGTTTGATTGTAATCATCAGAGATGGCCTGTCAGAAATAGTGACGTATATGACATACATTTCCGACGTATATTACATACGTCGAAAACGTTGTAAACCTAGCCAAAAAACTAGGTTTCTGACAGAAAAAAAAATTCGAACGAAAATATGTCGAATTTTTGATCTGATTAACTAAAAATTTTGGCATAAGTAATTTTTTCCTCCTGGAGACGAACAATATTGAAATTGAAAAAAATCGGTTCAGAATTAGAAAAAGCTACCGTAGGTTTACACGATTTTTACCAATATTGTTATAAAATGAATGACATCTGAGGTAGTGTCAAGTGAAATGGTAGATGGCGTGTTAAGTATGCTAATGTGAGGTAATGTCAAGTGAAATGGAAGATGGCGTGTTAAGTATTTTATTGAATAAGTAATGTTATTTTTAAGTATTGTTATTGAATAACATAATTAACACTCCATGTACCATTTCACTTGACACTTCCTCAGATGTCATGCATTTTTAACATATGTCGTTTACAACAGCTTTCAAAAAGCAAATTAAAAAGGGAGAAGCAAATAATTTTGCAAAAGGATACAAAATAATTGCAATTTCTAAATATAATTGATGAAAACTAATAATTTATTGATTTTTTGCTTCACAAAAAAATCCTTAAACGTTACTTTATAAATTGACTTGAAATTTGCGTATATTTCCAATTTATTGTGTGAAAAATGTAAATGCAAAAATTAAAAAAAAACTTAATATTTCTTTTATTGCGAAATTTTTTTACATATAAACTCTTCTATATACAACAAATAAGTGACAATAATATTTGTTAAAAATCAAACTTTTACACTGAGTTATTAAGGTTTATGACGTTTGCGACTTTTTCTACGTTTTATACAAGTATACGACGTTTTCGACTTTTACAACTTTTTGACAGTCGGAAACCTAAAAAATCGTCTTACGGACCATCTCTGGTAATCATACTAAGCATAGTTGTTGGAAATAATACCAAAACAAAATTTCATCCATATCGGATAAGAATTGTGCCCTTTAGAGACTCAATAACTCTAAAAATAAAATAGGGAGATCGTATTATAGGGGAGCTGTATTAGGCTATAGACCGATTCAGACCATATTTGACACGTATTTTGAAGGTCTTGCAAGAAACCGTTGTTCAAAATTTTACCCTAATCAGAAAATAATTGCGCCCTATAGAGCCTCAAGAAGTCAAGACTCAAGATCGGTTTATATGGCAGCTATATCAGGTTATGGACCGATTTAAACCGTATTTTGTGCAGTTGTTGAAAGTCATAACAAAACACTTCATTCAAAATGGAGGGTAAAAAACACCTAGCAAAGAAAATTTTAACAAGGTATTTGAATTTATATTCCGAACTAACGCAATTATTCAACTAGATATACAATTTTTAATAGACTTAGCTGGTGGCCATAGTAGTCAAATTCTCTTACATTTAGTATAAGTTAAGTGAAATTATAAATAAATTAATAAAGCTCTACTTCTGTAAAGGCGCAACAAGAAAACTGGAAAAAAGTAAAAAAGCGTGCTAAGTTCGACCGGCCCGAATCTGGTATCTCCTTATAGGCAAACAAATGATAATGGAACAAAATTTCCATGCCATTGGAAATATTTTAGGTTATGAGCCGATTCGGGCCATAATTGGTTTGGATGCTGGGTACCATAGTAGAAGTCACAAGTGCAAAATTTCCATACCGGCTAAGAATTGCGCCCTCTAAGGCAGTAAAATCGGGAGGTCCGTTTATATGGGAGATACTTATATCCGGTTATGAACCGTTTGAGACCATACTTGGCACAGTTAGACTCAAGAAGTCAAAATCCAAGATTGGTTTATGTGGGAGCTCTGTATATCAAAACACGGACCGATATGGCCCATCTACAGTCCTAACAAACTTGCACTTATAGGAAGTATTTGTGCAAAATTTCAAGCGCTAATTTTATTCCTCCTAAAGATAGCGTGCTTTTGACAGGCGGACATGGATTATTCGACTAAGAATGTCAAGACGATCAAGAATATATATAATTTGTTGGTTCTCAGATGTATGTTTCGATGTGTTACAAACGGGGGGCACAAAAATACTTCCATTATTACGTCGCAATAACTTTAAATTTGCTGGACAAAAAATCACACAAAATTCCCCAACCTATTTGACACTAAAGCTTGACTTTTTTCTTTTGCCCATATTCATAAAACCTAATGCTGCTTTAGCGAAGGTTTATTTGACAGAGTGCCTTTATAAAGGGTGATTTTTTTGAGGTTAGGATTTTCATGCATTAGTATTTGACAGATCACGTGGGATTACAGACATGGTGTCAAAGAGAAAGATGCTCAGTATGCTTTGACATTTCATCATGAATAGACTTACTAACGAGCAACGCTTGCAAATCATTGAATTTTATTACCAAAATCAGTGTTCGGTTCGAAATGTGTTCATTCACCGTTCAGCGATGAGGCTCATTTCTGGTTGAATGGCTACGTAAATAAGCAAAATTGCCGCATTTGGAGTGAAGAGCAACCAGAAGCCGTTCAAGAACTGCCCATGCATCCCGAAAAATGCACTGTTTGGTGTGGTTTGTACGCTGGTGGAATCATTGGACCGTATTTTTTCAAAGATGCTGTTGGACGCAACGTTACGGTGAATGAACACATTTCGAACCGAACACTGATTTTGGTAATAAAATTCAATGATTTGCAAGCGTTGCTCGTTAGTAAGTCTATTCATGATGAAATGTCAAAGCATACTGAGCATCTTTCTCTTTGACACCATGTCTGAAATCCCACGTGATCTGTCAAATACTAATGCATGAAAATCCTAACCTCAAAAAAATCACCCTTTATAAGTATAAAATGCAAAATTTTAGCCATATCGGCTAAGAATTGCGTCCTCTGGAGGCTAAAGTAGTAAAATCGCGAGGTCCGTTTCTATGAGAGATACAAATATCAGGTTATGAACCGATTGAGACCATACTTGGCACATCTGGAGACTTAAGAGGTCATAATCATGCAAACTTCAGCGGAGGTTTATTTGACAGAGTGCCTTTATAGAACTGTCAAATAAGCCTACTTTAAAATTAAGTTTTGTGAATATGGACAAAACTTACTGCTGCTTTAAAGGAGATTTATTTGACAGAGTTCTTTTATAGAACTGTCAAATAAGCCTACTTTAAAACTTCATTAAGTTTCGCGAATACCTGTGTTTGCCAATACTCGTAATAGGTATTCAAAAAAAAAGGTAAGGTAGAAATATGATTAAATATTACCTCGATTTTATATAGAAAGGTTCTTTATAAGGGAAAAAAACCTACTCATAATATGGCTATATATAAGGTATTTGGCCCATTTTGTCCAGTTTCCAAAAGCAATAAACTCTTATGTATATACAAAGTAATAACTTACCATTTCATGCCCTCTCTTCTCTTAAAATGTCTTGTAGTTGCTGTTCTTCTATGCCCATTTTTCGTTGATCTCAATCAGATTGTTTGTTCACCACGCAATAGCAATTATTTCTACCATTTTTTTCACACACTTTCACACACACACGCTTATTAGCGCACATTACAAAAAAAAAAAAAAAAAATAAATAAGAACACACCAAGCATTTGCTTTGTTTACATTTAACAATTCACCACGTTGGAATGGTAGGCAGCAGAGGCCAACATTTATAAAGCAAGAGGCTGCTGCAACATTAAACACTTAATTTGTTGTAAAAATAACTAACATTTCATGGATATTTCTTTACACTATGTTAAATGACACACAAATTTCACGATTAATAACAATTTCCGATATGATTTGCTCATCTTTAGCGTTTATGAGGAGTTTTAATACGCACTTCTCCAATTGCATCCGACTGCACCGAAATTAAAAGCCCGAACTAAAATTATGTGCAAAAAGGGTTACCACACATTATTTATTATGTGAGAAAGAAAAGGGAGAGAGAGAGAAATTAGTATTCGGTCCTGATGCAGATTTTGTATGTAAATTGCAATAAAGTTTAAAATGGACAATTGAATAGTAAAACCGGTAAAGAAAGGCCACAGTCAGGCGAGAAAATAGTATTGGGTCCTAATGCGGAGATTATGTATTTAAAGTGAAATAAATATTCAAATGGACAATTGAATAGTAAAACCAATAAGAAAAGGCAAAAGTCGGGTGGTGCGGACTTAATAATACCCTACACCTACCCTATAGGTACAAAGTGGGAGCTAAGTCTAATTCTGAACCAATTTTGATGGACCTCGCTGAATGTTTTCAAATGGAATATTAAACAATCCCTATCACATTTCGAGCAAATATGTTCAAACTGTAATAACTACGGTTCATGAATGACAATATTATTGCAAATTAGCCAACATGTGATGTAAATCTATATATGAGAGCTACATCTATATATGAACCAATTTTAACTTAACTTCTTAGATATTGTGATAGGCATCAAGGAAAGAGTTGTACACAATTTTGGCAAAATTGGTCAATAATGCGCTTGCCGTGAACCTAGAAGTTAAAATCGGGCGAAATGCATATATGGCAGCTATATATATATATATGAACCGATTTCTATGAAAATTACCAGTAATATTAAAAGACATAAGAAAATCCTTCCGGAGGCCACCGTAGCGCAGAGGTTCGAATCCTGGCGAGACCATCAGAAAAAAAATTCAGCGGTGGTTTTCCCCTCCTAAAGCTGGCAACATTTGTGAGGTACTATGCCATGTAAAACTTCTTTTCAAAGAGGTGTCGCACTGCGGCACGCCATTCGGATTCGGCCAAAAAAAGGAGGCCCCTTATCATTGAGCTAAAAATTGAATCGGACTCCACTCATTGATATGTGAGAAGTTTTCCCCTGTTCCTTAGTAGAATTTTCATGTTCAAAATTTGCATTTGCAAGATTTGGCGGTGAAGGCCAGACGACTGCCGTCAATAAACGTGGTTAACCCAAAGCTTTTCGGGACGACGCAGTCCGAGTTCAGGGAGTTGGCGACGAATGCGCATGCAACATTGTGGAACAGCAAAACGGTCGGTAGGTCGGCGAAAATCCTATGGGGGCATCCAGATCGTGAGAAGACGAGGCTATTACTGAAAGGAAGCAAGTAGGAGATCAGTATAGCTATAGGTATCATAGCGGGACTATGAGCTCATTTATGTAAAACCGGTGCGGCAAGTGATATCATGTGTAGGGCATGCGGGGAAGATAATGAGACGTTGGAGCATTTCCTTTGGCATTGCCTGGCTTTTGCGTCTAACAGCTACCGCCACTTAAACGGGGCACAATGCCAGACATGAACCAACTTAGGGAAGTGGTATTGAAAACAATAATTCATTTTTTAAGTAGCACAGAATTCCTAATTTAAAATTATTTTTTTCGACTTTATACTTTAAAGTTTTTAGAGCGCATAACAATTCGGTTACTGGTTTAGGTGTATGTTCGTAATGGCATGGGGCAGATTAATATATGCACCCTCTTTTTAACCTAACCTAACCTTTGAATCCTTCATGCCACAAATTGTTCAATGCTTGGGATATGTCTATGAGCAACGCTGAACCGTACTGTTTATTCTCATATGCTTTTCTTATAGAAGTTGACGGTGCATTGGTTCTGCGGTGCTATGACTCTCGAAAACCGAACTGGTGGTCAGGTATTACGTTGTCTTTCAATATATAAGGTTTTAATTTTTGTCAGTAAACTTTTTTCAAATAAGTTTGATAAAATTGATAGAAGACTTATGGGTATATAGGATTTTATTCGTGTAGGGTCCTTGCCGGGTTTCTGATTTCATAATTATTTCAGATCATTTCCGAAATTGGGAAATATATACAAGACGTAATATGCCATTAAAGATGAATAATAATATTCTAACAGCTGATTGCGCGAGTTCTTTCATCATTTTTTGCGTTATTAATAACGCCACCTGGCGATTTCTTTAACTTCAAATCTTTTATAGATAATTAGATTTCATTAAGCGTCAAATGCATTTTTTGGCTTTCCAGAGATTGAAGTCATTTGCTTCTGGTTCCAAGCTACGTAAGTAGTTCTTGAGTTCGGGTTCTTCAGCTTCTTTTAATGCGAGGTTTAGTTTCCTCTGACTTCTTCGAAGATTCATTGTCAAATTCGGAGATCGATGTCTTTGCCATTCTTTTCTGAGATTCCTTTTCTCTCTGATGAGGGTGTCGATACTAGTTGATTGTAAAGTTGAGGAGCTTTGTTGTAACCGGACGTTTGTGGAAACTACCGTATTCGAGTTAGTTAAAAACGTCGGTGGATAATTTGACTGCTTTCTGTGTATCATCTTGTGATCGCAGTGGAATTTCCCCAGCTAAATGAGTGTAAATGTATTTCTTATATTTAGTACAGTCTGTGATCGAATTATAGTATTTATTTTCAGAGCAGAGTGAGGATCGTTGGGGAGTGTTTAGATGTAACGTCTAACGATGGATGAACTATCATGTTTTCGCGTTTTATATTTCCTACTACCGCGAAGTCAATTAGATCTGGTTACCCACTTGAAAAAGCGTCCAGCTTGGAAGATGTTATTGTGCTGTAGAGTTGTCTGCCTCTGGGTGTAATTAAGCGTGATCCTTAAAATGTGTGTTTTGCATTATAGGCTCCAGCTGAAATAAATTTCGGTCCTCGGGTCGTGAAGTATTCTAAAAATTTATCTTCATCAATATTGTATTTAGGAGGTCAGTAGATCGCCGATATGACAGTTTTATTATAAGTGTTGTTGATCGAAGTTGCTGGAATTTGGTTGGTCTTGTATTCGGGCAATTGATAATGTTTGATTAATTTATGCATTGGGTTGCCCAAAAAGTAATTGCGGATTTTTTAAAAGAAAGTAAATGCATTTTTAATAAAACTAGGAATGAACTTTAATCAAATATATTTTTTCTATACTTTTTTTTTCTAAAGCAAGCTAAAAGTAACAGCTCATAACTCACAGAAGAAAGAATGCAATTACAGAGTCACAAGCTGTGAAAAAATTTGTCAACGCCGACTATATGAAAAATCCGCTATTACTTTTTGGGCAACCCAATATAATGATATACATATATAACAGAAGTGATGAGAATTCAAAGTTCGACCCGGACGAATTTAATGTCTTTTTATACCCACCACCATAGGATGGGGGTATACGAATATAGTCATTCCGTTTGTAATACCTCGAAATATTGGTCTACGACCCCATAAATATATATATTCTTGATCGTCTCGACATTCTGAGTCGATCTGGCCATATGCGTCTGCCAAAATCACGATAGGGGTTCAATGCGTAAAGCTCACTACTTGAAATTTTGCACAGATACTTCTTATTGACTTAGGTCATTGTAGATTGCAAATGGGCCATATCGGTTCAGATTTAGATATAGCTCCCATATAAATTGATCTCCCGCTTTGACTTCTTGAGCTCTTACAAGCCGCAATTTTCGACCGATTTGGCTAAAATTGTATATATAGTGTTATGTTGAGAATCTCAACAACTATGTCAAGTACGGTCCAAATCGGTTTATGACATGATATAGCTCCCATATAAACCCATATAGACCGATCCGCCCATTTAGGGTCTTAGGCCCATAGAAGCCTCATTTATTATCTGATTTTGCTGACATTTGAGACAATAAGTTGTGTTAGGCCAGTCAACATCCTTCTTCAATTTGGCCCAGATCGGTCCAGATTTGGATATAGCTGCCATATAGACCGATCTTTGAATGTAAGGTCTTGGGCCTATAAAAGGCGCATTTATTGTCCGATGTTGCCATTATTTGGGACAGTGAGTTGTGTTAGGCCGCTGGACATCCTTCTTCATTTTGCACCAGATCGGTCCAGATTTGGATATGGCTGCCATATAGACCGAACTCTCGATTTAAGGTCTTGGGGCCATAAAAGGCGCATTTATTGTCCGATTTTGCCAAAATTTGGGACAGTGAGTTATGTTAGGCCCTTCAATAATCTTCTTCAATTTGACTCAGATCGGTCATAATTTGGATATAGTCGCCATATAGACCTATCTCTCGATGTAAGTTCTTGGGCCCATAAAAGACGCATTTATTGCCCGATTTTGCTTTCGCCGCTCCATAAGGGCACATTTATAATCCGATTTCGCTAAAGTTTGACACACTGACTTATATAAGGCTTTTCGACATCCGTGTCGTATTTATATGGTTCGGATTGGTCCATATTTGGATATGGCTACCAAAAGACCAATATTTTGTTCTACAAAATTGAACAATGGCTTATACTTATTGGACCTCTCAATATCCGTGTCAGATTTGGTCCACCGGATTATGACGAAAGGTGGTTTACATATATACCCGAGGTGGTGGGTATCCAAAGTTCGGCCCGGCCGAACTTAACGCCTTTTTACTTGTTTGTTTAACGATTGCCGCATAATTTTAGGTGTGTTCATGTACTAACTTGGCAATAAATATTTGTAGGAGGAGAAACTTTTTTGGGGGAATAAAAATTTGCGACGTCTCATTTAAAAACTCACCAAACGTTTTTCGCTTTCACACTCTCTTACACCCAGAGAAAAGTTGATACCAAATGTGCTCATTTCAATACCATACGGTATTGATAGTAAAGCAACACCGTGTGCTGCGAAAACAATACCGGATGGTATGGATGAAACATAAAATTAGTACCGTTTGGTACTAACCTAATTACCGAGCGGGTATTGGTGTTAATACCAATCTGTTGTTGGTTTTAGCACCAGACCGTTATTGGATTTAGTAACAAATCGTTATTTATTATTCTAGCCCCTAATGAACCAAAATAAATATTTTAAGTACAAAGCTCAACAACACTTCTGGCGCGATGGCAAGAATACAAATGTGACGCCGTCGATTCTTAATTGCCTCGTTTGTCTGGTATTGAATTGATACCAAATGGTATTAAAAATCTTTGCCAATGACGCGAACAAAATAATACCAAGTGGTATTGGCAAAGTTCCGTCATTTTTCCATCATTGTACTGGAAAACGAACGACTATCCGTAAAATGTTGTGCAAATTTTTGAGTACGCAGCAATTCGAGTGGCTGCGTAATGTTGTCATATTTTCTAAATTACCTTAAAAGTGTACGAGGAAACCAAAGTTTTTAACATAATGTTAATGAATGTTCCGGTTAGTTAACACGAACTTTATTTTTTCTATGAAAAAAATGGTTTTTATTTGATTATTATTTAATAGATTTAGTATGCATTTTGCTCATTTCATGCGACTGCTTCGAATTTAAATTGAGAACTAAAGTTATGTGCCAAAAAGGGTTACCATAAACCATTTTTAAGTAAAAAGGAGGGAGAAAGATTGGTACTTGTTCTTATTTTTATTTTTTCAAAAATGTTTTTGTTTTTTTGTTTTTTCTGTTTATCTTTTATAGTGCCTGGCATTACTGAACACTTGTGGATCTTGGGAAATCACCACCAGCGAGGGCATTGGAAATCAACTCGATGGCTATCATCCCATACAAAAACGCATGGCCAAACTAAATGCAAGTCAATGCGGTTACTGCACTCCGGGTTTTGTCATGAACATGTACAGCTTATTGGAGTCCAAGGGAGGTCAGGCCAGCATGGAAGAAATCGAGAACGCCTTCAGTGGTAATATATGTCGCTGCACTGGTTATCGACCCATTTTGGATGCTATGAAATCTTTTGCTTGCGATAGTAATATACGGCTGCCCGCCGAATGCAATGACATTGAAGATCTGGTTGGCAAAAAATGTCCCAAAAGCGATTCGGGAGCCTTGTGTTCGGGTCAATGCCATAAACCTAAGCCTCTACGCTATGCCGATGGCAGCTTTTGGTCTTGGCCTCAAAATCTCAAGGAATTAATTCATATGCTCAGCCAAATACCAGCGGATGAGGAATATATGTTGGTGGGAGGCAATACTGCCCATGGGGTTTATCGTCGTTCGGAGCATATCAAGCATTTCATTGATATCCATGAATTGGCAGAATTGAAGGAGTTCAAATTGACCAAAGACAAATTGACTTTGGGTGCTGGCCTGACCCTTTCCGAAACTATGGATATCTTTAAAAAAGTAGCGAACACGAATGGTTTCCAGTATTGCCAAGAGCTATGGGAACATTTTCAACTTATAGCCAATGTGCCGGTGAGAAATGTAAGTATTATATGACAATATTTTGGTACTAACTTCGGCCGGGTCGTATTGCGTATTCTATTATGGGAAGGAAGAGAGATAGACCCATTGATAAGTAAACCGGTCGACTCAGAATCACTTTCTGATTCGATTTAACTATGTCCGTCTGTCTGTCTTGTCCATGTAAATTTGTGTACAAAGTACAGGTTGCAGTTTTTAACCGATCGTCTTAAAATTTGATACAGAGATGTTTTTCGGCCTAGAGACGACGCCTTGTGAAATTGGAAAAGATCGGTTCAAATTTGAATATAGCTCTCATATACATTCTTCCGATTTGCAGTAATACTGCAATAAAATTGTCATTTGTTAACCGATTCTCTTGAAATTTGGTAGGAAGAATTTTTTTATGACTTCCGATATTACAGGCGAATTTCATAGAAATCAGTTCAGATTTGGATATTGCTCCCATATATATGTTCTTCCGTTTTGCAGAAATACTGCAATAAAATGATCATTTGTTAACCGATTCTCTCGAAGTTTAGCAGAAAGGATTTTCTCATGACTTTCGACATTACTGGTGAATTCCATGGAAATCATTTCAGATTTAGATATAGCTCTTATTTATATACATCGCCCGATTTTCACTTCAAAAGTTACAGCAAGTGCATTTGTTGACCAATCTTGACAAAATTTTGCACAACGCCTTCCTTGACGAATACCACACTATACGGGAAGTTTGCTCTTAATCGTTTCATAGTTAGGTATAGCTCCCATATATATGTTCGTCCGATTTTAAGAGATATTGTAATAAAGTGCTCATTTGTTAACCGATTCTCTCATAATTTGGCAGGAAGTATTTTCTTATGCCCTCGACAATGCTGAAGAATTTCTTAGAAATCGTCCCAGATTTAGATATAGCTGTCATATATGTATATCGCCCGATTTTCACTTCTAGAGCCACTGCTCGGGCATTTATTGACCAAACTTGCCAAAATTTGGGACAACGCTTACCTTGTCGATTACCACAATATCTGAAAAGTTTGCTCGAAATCTGTTCAGATTTAGATATAGCTCCAATATATATGTTCGTCAGATTTTGTATAACTTGCAACAATTTTGTCATTTGTCAACCGTAAATATTACACTTTGAACGTTGCTTACTTTACTTTACTTTAATTGGCTATGACAGAATATTTGTTCCACTAGCCGAACGTAGAATAGCTTTCCAAGCGCCTCGATCCTCTGCGCTCATTCTAGAATCTCTGACACCAAGTTTCGAGGTGTCTCCCACAACTTGACCTTTCCATCGGGCTTTTGATCTTCCCGGTTTGCGTGTACCAACGTGTTTGCCTTCAAAAGACTTCTTTGATGGAGCTTCTTCATCCATTCTGACAACATGACCTAACCAACGCAGCCGTAATATCTTCGTCATACAGCTCGTGGTTCATACGTCGCCTATATTCTCCATTAACGCAAACTGGTCCTTATATTTTACGAAGAATCTTTCTCTCAAATACTCCAAGCACTGCCTCATCTGCCTTTACAAGTACCCATGCTTCAAAACCATATAACAGCACGGGTAGTATCAGTGTCTTGTATAGTGTGATCTTCGTCTGTCGAGAGGTGGCCTTGTTTCTAAACTGCTTACTTAGTCCAAAGTAGCATCTGTTTGCCAGTATTCTCCATTTTCTTTATCTGCTCGGTTGTGCAAAGCTTTTTGGGAGTTGAAACGATCCATTTCGTCTTATCTCCATTTACTGCCAGACCCATTTTCACTGACTCTCTTTCGATTCTTTCACAGGCTAAAGTTACTACTTCCGGTGACCGACCTATGATATCGATGTCGTCGGCATAGGCGACACACACATCTGCATCTCGTATTGTCTTCTCCAACAAGATATTGAAGAGATCACACGATAGGCTGCCTCCTTGTCTGAAACCTCGTTTGGTATTAAATGGTTCGGAGAGATTCTTTCCTATTCTTACTGAGGAACGCGTATCGGCAAGTGTCATCCTGCAAAGTCTTATTAATTTTGCAGGGATACCAAACTCAGACATGGCTTGAAATACCTTTGAACGTAAAGGAGTATCGAAGGCGGCTTTGTAGTCAACTAAGATATGATAGGTGTTGATTTGTCCTTCTCGGGTCTTTTCCAGGATTTGGTGCAGTGTGAATATCTGGTCCATGGTGGATTTACCAGGTCTACAGCCGCATTGATAGGGCCCAATTATCTCATTGACTTTAGGTTTTAAACCTTCACCCAGTACGCTCGAGAGTATCTTGTATGCGATGGTGAGGAGACTTATTCCTCTGTAGTTGGCACATTCCGTCTTGTCTCCTTTCCTGTGTACGGGACATAGTATGCTGAGGTTCCAGTCATCGGGTATGCGTTCTTCTAGCCACATTGTGCAGACAAGCTGATGCATACGCCTTATCAGCGTGTCGCCTCCGGTCATAAATAGTTCAGCGGGTAACCCGTCGGCTCCTGTTGCCTTGTTGTTCTTTAGTCGGGTCACTGCTACTTGGACCTCATTCTGAATAGAAGGTAAACATTCTATACCATCATCAGGGATTGGTTCTGCGGTATCCTCTTCGCCGTCAACATTGGACACTAGCAATTGGGTAAAATGTTCTTTCCATATCCCCAGTATGTTATCTGTGTCAGTCACCAGATTTCCTTCTCTGTCTCTGCAGGAGGATGTGCCTGCACCAATGCCATCGGTTTGATGTTTAATTCTTCGGTAGAATTTCCGGACTTCATTCTGACTCCTGTACATCTCTATTCGCTCACACTCACGTCTTTCCATTTCCTTTTTCTTTCTATGGAATAGACGTTTCTCCTCTCTCCTTCTCTCACGATACCTCTCCATGAAGAGAAGAATGCGGCTTCAGTAGCATCTCGACACTCCTGGTCGTACCATGGGTTTCTTGGAGGAGGCTTCTGGTACCCAAGTAAGAATTTGGCGGCATTTTCCATGGATTGGGCAATAGTTTGCCACTGCGCCATTATATCATCGGAACAAGGAGTGCTTTCATCGAGCAGTTGGGTCAGTCGAGTGGAATATGCCGCTGCCATTTGTTGTGTTTGCAGCTTTTCAATGTCTAGCTTCCGTGCAGTGTCAGTTCGTACTTTCCTCACCATGTTCAAACGGGTGCGAACTTTTACTGCAACAAGTTAATGATCCGAATCTATATTCGCTCCACGGATCGATCGTACATCTAACAAGCTAAATGAATGCCTTCCATATATCACAACGTGATCAATTTGGATGTCCAATCCCAAAATATAAAAGGCAACCCTCGTAAAATTCAGAAAAATGCATGAAATCTTCATTTGAATCGATAGTACGGTCCATATAATTAAATGTTTGAAGATTATTTCATGCATATATTGACCATGACTGCGTTTCAAATGGTCCAATTTTGCCATGCTCTTTCCAATATTTCAGCCAGTATCTAATGAATAAATGCTTCAATGTAGTCTTACAATGCGTCAATTGAGGCGGGCTTTTCTGTATAGACATGAGTTTTAGCATAGCCCCACAAAAATAGTCTAAAGGCGTTAAATCGTACGTTCTGGGCGGCCAATTGACCGATCCCAAACGTGAAAAAAATGTTTATCGACCTCGCCTGTCAATAAGTCTATTGCTAGGCGTGCTGTGTGGCATGTGGCACCGTCTTGTTGAAACCACATGACATGCAAGTCATGCTCTTGCATTTTGGCCAAAAAAAATTATCTCACGGTAGCCCTCACCATTCACCGTTACGTTAGAGTGGCATCATCTTTGAAGAAGTACGGTCCAATGATGCCACCAGCCCATGAACCGCACCAATCTATGAGTTTTTCTGGATGCATTGGTAGCTCTTGCAATGCTTCTGGGTGATTTTCACTCCAAAATCGACAATTCTCTTCCCATTGTGCCAAAAATGAGCTTTCTCGATGGAATGGAAGAAACGCGCGATAAACTTTCTTAACAGAGCACTCATTTTGATAATAAAATTCAATGATTTGCAAGCGTTGTTCGTTTGTAAGACGATTCACGGTTAAATTATAGACCAAAATTGAAGATGTTTGCCAGGGAAACAAAACACAAAACGTGCGTGAGCTGTTTAAACCAGTGTTGCCATAATGATAATAGCTAAAAAACCGTTCTCAAACCGCAAATTGTTTACAAGTTTTTTTGGTTTCCATCCCACTGTGCGTCGGTTAAAAAAAAATGCTATAGCACCCTTCTAAAAACTTGCGTTCGACCTTATCAATAAAAAGCAGGTTCCTTATCTTTGAGTTTAAAACTTGAAATGACCAGCACACTCATATTGTTATATGAGAAGTTTGCCGTCTGTTCCTTAAAAATGTTTTCGTAGACTATAGCAGATAATAAACAAATAAACCCCATATATTTTAGTAAGTGCGTAATAATTTAGTACATGTGCTAAAATAATGAATTGCAGTGTCTGGCGATAACAATTTTGATGTCTGGACTATAACTAGAAAAATGAATTTAAATTGGGTTATCAGTGTAATAAAATTAGTGCAATCTTTTATATGTTGTTTTTTTTTATAATCTAAATTTGTTTTACAATCTTAGAGCGCAGACGACTAACAGTATTTTTAGCATAGTGCATGCGTATTCAAATGATAACTTTGACTTTTTACCCTTTCACCAGAATGGCACACTGGCCGGAAATATTTCAATTAAAAAAGCCCATAGAGAATTTAGTTCGGATGTTTTTCTATTGCTGGAGACACTAAATGCCAAAGTGATAGCCTGTCGAGCACCCAATGGAAGTCCCATAACACTTTCAATGGCAGAATTCCTAAGTGACACTACACCGAAGACAATAATTCTGGCTTTTGAGCTATCCGCCTACCCTAGGGCAAACTTCATATTCAAATCGTACAAGGTAAGTGCAATGTGGATTTCGAAAAAAATTCTACTCCATCTGCTTCCTCCTGTCTTAGATTATGCCCAGGGCCCAAAATTCTGTTGCCTATGTAAATGCTGGATTTTTGTTGGAATTGAAAACGCCTGCCGTGGGTATTGTAAAAACTTCCCGAATATGTTTTGGTGGCATTAGCACTGATTTTGTACATGCCTCTGCTGTTGAGGACATGTTAAAGGGGCAGTGCTTCTACCACAAAGCAGTTGTAGCGAGTCTATTTTCAACCCTAAATAGCACATTGCAACCTGATGCTGCATCGTCCAATGCTTCTACTGAATATCGCCTGAAGTTGGCCTCAGGGTTAATGTTTAAATTTCTATTGGAAGTGAGTCCAAAGGATGCAGTGCGTCTGGATTATGTTAGCGGTGGTCCTCTATTGAAGCGAGGCCCCTCCTCGGGCCTTCAGACATTTGATACCAGGCCAAGTGTTTATCCCGTAACGCAGCCAGTAGAGAAGTTGGAAGGTATAGTTTCTTCAAGTTAAATTTAGCAAATAAGTCTCCACTCCACCATAGGATGGGGGTATTCTAATTTTGTCATTCCATTGGTAACACTGAGCCCTGACAACTGAGACCCAACAAAGAATGCATATTCTTTATTGTTTTAACATTCTTAGTCGATTTAGCCATTTCAGTCCTTCTGTCCGTCCGTCCGTCTGTCCGACCGACCGTCTGTCCGCCCATCCGTCTGTCCGCCCGTCCGTCTGTCCGCCCGTCCGTCTGTCCGCTCGTCCGTCTGTCTGTCCGCCCGTCCGTCTGTCTGTCCGCCCGTCCGTCTGTCCGTCCGTCCGTCTGTCAGACCCGTCCGTCTGTCCACCCGTCCGTCTGTCCGCCCGTCCTTCTGTCCGTCTGTCCGCCCGTCCTTCTGTCCGTCTGTCCGCCCGTCCTTCTGTCCGTCTGTCCGCCCGTCCGTCTGTCCGCCCGTCGGTCTGTCCGCCCATCCGTCTGTCCGCCCGTCCGTCTGTCCGCCGTCCGTCTGTCTATCCATCCGTCTGTCCACCCATCCGTCTGTCCGCCCGTCCGTCTGTCCGCCCGTCCGTCTGTCCGCCCGTCCGTCTGTCGAAGCAAGCTAACTATCGAAGGTGTAAAGCCGAGCACTAGAAATTTTGCACAAATGCTTCATATTAGTGTAGGTCAGTTGGGATTGCAAATGAGCCAAATCGGTCCATGTTTTGGTATAAACCGATATCAGATTTTGACTTCTTCGTGAGCCTCTTATGAAAGCAGTTCTTATCGGATTTGGCTGAAATTTAGTATCATCTAAATATAAATAAACTGTGCTATGTATGATCTAAATCGGTTCATAACCCCATATTGCTTCCATATAAACCGATTTCGTATCTTGACTTCTTGAGCCGATAGAGGGCGCAATTATTATCCGATTTAGCTGAAATGTTGTATAGAGTGCTTTGATTTGGCCATCAACAACTGTGTTAAGTATGGTCCAAGTTGGTTCTCAACCTGATATTGCTTACATATAAACCGATTGCTTACATTAATTTCTTGAGCCGCAAGAGGGCGCAATTATTATCCGATTTGGCTGAAATTTTGTATAAAGTGTTTTGGTTTGACCGTTAATAATCGTGGTGAGTATGGTTTAGATCGGTTCATAGCCTGATATAGCTCCCATTTAATCCGATCTCGGATCTTGACTTTGTGAGCCGATAGAGGGCGCAATTATTATCTAATTTGGTTGAAATTTTGCATGAAGTGTTTTGCTCAGACCATCAAAAACTGCGCCAAATATGATCCAAATCGGTTTATAACCTCATATAGCTTCCATGTAATCCGATCTCGGATCTTGACTTCGTGAGAAGATAGAGGGCGCAATTATCGTCCGATTTGGTTGAAATTTTTCATGCAGTGTTTTGGTTAGACCATCAAAAACTGCGACAAGTATGGTCCAAATCGGTTCATAACCTTATATAGCTCCCATGTAATCCGATCTCGGATTTTGACTTGAGCCTATAGAGGGCGCAATTAGTATCCGATTTGGCTGAAATTTTGCATAAATTGTTTGGGTTATACCGTTAACAACTGAGCTATGGATGACTTCAGTCAGTTGATAACCTGATATAGCTTCAATGTAAACCGATTTAAGATTTTGATTTCGCCGCTAGAGGGCACAATTAGTACCCGATTTGGCTGAAAGTTTGCATGAAGTGATTTGGTTAGACTGTTAACAATTGTGCTTAGGATGACTTCAGTCGGTTGATAACTTGATGTAGCTCCCATATAAACCGATTTCGGATCTTGGCTTCTTGAGCCGATAGAGGGCGCAACTATTATCTAATTTGGATGCAATTTTGCATGAAGTGGTTTAGTTTGACCATCAACGACTGTGCCAATTATGGTGTAAATCGGTTTGTAACCTGATATGGCTCCCATGTAATCCGATTTCGGATCTTGATTTCGTGAAAAATTTAAATTAGAGTGAAGTGGTTTGTTTCGACTATCAACGACTGTGATAAATATGGCCCAAATCGGTTCTCAACCTAATATAGCTCCAATATAAACCGATTTCAGATCTTGATTTCGACGCTAGAGGGCACAATTAGTACCCAATTTGGCTGAAAGTTTGCATGAAGAGTTTTGATTAGACCGTTAGCAACTGTGTTGAGTATGGCCTACATGGGTTCATAGCCTGATATAGCTCCCATATAAACCGATTTCGGATCTTAACCTCTTGAGCCGATAGAGGGCACAATTATTATCTAATTTAGTTGCAATTTTGCATGAAGTGGTTTAGTTTGAACATGAATAACTATGCCATGTATGGTTTAAATTGGCTCGTAACCTAATATAGCTCCCATATAAACCGATTTCGGATCTTTACGTCTTGAGCCTCTAGAGGGCGCAATAATTATGCGATTTTGCTTAAGTTTTGCATAAAGTATTTTGGTTTGACCAACAACAACTAGGCCAAATATGGCCCAAATCGGTTTACAATCCGATATAGCTCCCAAAAAATCCATATCCCTATTGCACTTCTGCACACAACCTGATATAGCTCCCATATAAACCCATTTCCCATTATACTTCTTGAGCCTCTAGAGGACACAATTATTATCCGTTTTGGCTGAAATTTTTTATTGGCTTGCCCAAAAAGTTATTGCGGATTCTTTAAAAGAAAGTAAATGCATGTTTAATAAAACTTAGAATGAACTTTAATCAAATATACTTTTTTTACACTTTTTTTCTAAAGCAAGCAAAAAGTAACAGCTGATAACTGACAGAAGAAAGAATGCAATTACAGAGTCACAAACTGTGAAAAAATTTGTCAACGCCGACTATATGAAAAATCCGCAATTACTTTTTGGGCAACCCATACTTTGTCTATGTACAGGGTGGCTGATGAAAGCCGCTACCAAAAAAAAATGTAATAACTTTTTTTCTATTTAATAATAATAATTTAATAATTAATTTAATTAATTAATTAATTAATTTAATTAATAATAATTTAATAATTAATTTAATAATTTAATTTAACATGAATAAAAGAAAAATGTATTCCATACACCGAAAAAAAAATGTAGCAATATTCATCATTGTAGCAATATTCATCAGCCACCCTGTATGTTCCCAATCGGTTCATAACTTGGTATAGCTGAAATAGTATCGCAATTCCCATCTATTATCCTTTGTTTGTCTATAAAGACAAATCGGCCAAAGAACTTGACAAACGCGATCCATGGTGAAGGGTATATAAGATTCGGCCTGGCCGAACTTAGCACTCTTTTACTTGTTTTATTTTGATTTTTCTTTCCTGTGATTATAGCTTTGATTCAATGTGCCGGAGAGGCCAAGTATATGAATGATCTTATAACCTCCAAGAATACGGTGCATTGTGCCTTTGTGGGAGCCACTAAGGTGGGTCACATGATTGAAAGCATTGATGCCTCGCAAGCTTTACAAATGCCCGGAGTTGTGGCCTTCTTTTCTGCCAAGGATATTCCTGGAGTAAATTCCATTGTTGATACCGCACAGATGTATGCAGTGGAGGAACTTTTCACTTCGGGCCTGGTGCGTTTTTATAATCAGCCTTTGGGTATGATTGTAGCCCAGAGTAGAGATATAGCCGAAAGGGCCATCACGAGAGTCAAGGTGTACTATACGCACGACGATGCTTCCAGCATTATGCCCACCATGGCGGATGTCTTGGAAAATAAATGCTTGGATCGCATTTCAACCGTGTTAAAATCCAATGTCTCGGAAATTAAGTTATCTGCCTCGGCAGATTTTGAAGTAAATGGTATCTTCGAAATGGGTCTTCAGTATCACTTCGCCATGGAACCTCAAACCTGCGTTGTGATACCAGCTGAGCAAAGTTTAGAGGTTTACTCCTCCACACAATGGCACAATCATACCCAAGCTTGTATTGCTAAAATGCTGCAGCTCAGGGCTGCCCAAGTCCAGTTGAAGGTGCGCCGTCTGGGAGGTGCATTTGGATCCAAACTCAGCCGCTGTAATTTTGTGGCCTGTGCTGCCTCCCTGGCTGCCCACAAACTCAATCGTCCTGTTCGATTTGTGCAATCTCTGGAGTCCATGATGGATACCCTGGGCAAACGTTGGGCTTGTCGCTCCGACTACAAGGTGCATGGACAGGCAAATGGTAAATTGGTGGCCTTGCAAAACATTTTCTATGAAGATGCCGGTTGGAGTTCCAATGAATATGCTCCACCTGTTTATCCAGATTCGTTTAGAAGTTGTTATGCCTTTAGCGAAGAAAATCTTAAACTAGAGGGAAAGGTGGTGTTGACAGATGCCCCCAGCTCTACATTTATGCGAGCTCCTGGTTCTCTGGAGGGTAGGTAGAAGCTACAATTAGAACTTAAGTGCCATTTTTTAACAAGCTTGGTGATTTTTCAGGCATAGCCATGATTGAGAATATTATAGAGCACATAGCCTTTGAGGGCAATCTAGATCCAGCCGATGTTCGCCTGGTGAATATCAAAGAAGGCAATAAAATGAAGGAGTTGCTGCCTCAGTTCCTCAAATCCAGAGAATATAAGAAACGACGTGGGAAAATTGATCTGTTCAATGCCCAAAATCGTTGGCTCAAGAAAGGCCTGGGTCTGGCAATCATGAATTTTCCCTTGGAATATTTTCCCAAGTTTGGTACATATCCCGCCACAGTCACCATTTATCATGTAGATGGTTCTGTGGTTATTTCTCATGGCGGCATTGAAATGGGTCAAGGTATGTTAAGAACTTTAACATTATCAGCAACAACTGAACTTTTTCTCTGTCGCTCTGCCTCTCTCTTTCAGGTCTTAATACCAAAGCTGCTCAGGTGGCTGCTCATATCCTGGGAATTCCTTTGGAGTTTGTTAAAATTGAAAGCACCGACACCGTAAATGGTGCCAATGCCCTTTGGAGCGGAGCCTCCATGAGTAGCGAATGTATTGGCTATGCCATTCGCAAATGTTGCAATACCCTGAATGATCGTTTAATGCCCATTCGTAAGTCCTTGGAGAAAAATGCCACTTGGAAGCAGGTGGTGCAAGTCGCTTGGGAAAAATCCACCAATCTGATTGCCAGTGAGCAATACAAGTTTGGCGACATACAGGAGTACAGCATACACTCTCTAGCTTTGACCGAAGTGGAAGTGGATATTTTGACGGGAAATCATTTGATCAAGCGCGTTGATATTCTGCAAGATGTGGGAGAAAGTTTGAGTCCCAACATTGATATTGGCCAAATTGAAGGAGCATTCGTTATGGGCCTTGGTTACTGGCTGACAGAGCAGGTTATCTATGATCGACAAACAGGGCAGTTGTTGACAAACAACACTTGGACCTACAAACCACCCGGAGCCAAGGATATTCCCATAGATTTTCGCATTGAAATGTTACGTGGCTCAGGCAGTAAGACTGGCTTTATGAGTTCCAAGAGTTGTGCAGAGCCCCCAATGTGTTTGGCTGTCAGTGTTATATTCGCTTTACAGCACGCCATACAATCGGCCCGTCACGATGCTGCTTTGAAACGAAAATGGGTTAGCTTGGGAGCACCAACCACGCCAGAGACCATTGTGCTAAATGCTGGCATCAATGTTGCATCGTTCGCCTTAAAGTAAGCTAACCGTTATGTTGTCCAGGATATTTTTCTAAACTTTGAAGTTCCTCAAGTATTAAAAGTATGAATCCTAAATACAAAATATAAAAAAAATCTGTTTTATTGTTTCCTCTTCGATAAATATGCAAATTCAGTCAAATCCTACACTCAGCGAAATTTATTAATCAAAATAGCAAAACTTTTGCTAAAACAACCGTGTTTGACTGCTGAATAAAGGGAAGCAGTTATGATTGTTGTTTAAGCAAACATTCTGCTATTTTAACAGGCAACATTTGCTAATTCAGCAACAAAATCTTCTACAATTCTGAACACGCATTACTGGTGAACAGGTAAATATTTGCTACACAGGACAAAATAAAAATCAGTTTTTATCACGAAATGTATTGATGTAATTAATATTTTAATTGAGACTGCTTCAGTCATGAAAATTGTTTCATTTCATTCCCATATTTTTCAAAACTAATTGGAATAAGTGAAAAGGCATTAGGAACCCAACACCTCGGGTATATATGTAAACTACCTTTCATCATAATCCGGTGAAAAATGCATAATTTATGCCCCCATCGTAGCTAAATCGAAATAGGGTCCATCGTGGACCACATTCGCACTGATATTGAGTGGTCTGCTAAGTACAAGTCATTGTTCAATTTTGTAAAACAAAATACTGGTCTTTACAGGCCGATCTGAAGTATATACGACAAGGATGTCGTAAAACCTAACATGAGTCCCTGTGTCACATTTTGAGCGAATTAGGATTATAAATGCGCCCTTTATGGGCCCGAAACCATAAATCTATAGATCGGTCAATATGGCAGCTGTATCCAAGTTTGAGCCGATATGGGCCAAATTGTAGAGGGATATCGAAAGACCTAATACAACTCAACGTCCCAAATTCCAGCGAAATCGGAAAATAACTGCGTCTTTTATGAGTCCAAGGCCTTAAATCGAGAGATCGGTCTATATGGGAGCTATATCTAAATCTAGACCGATCTGAACTAAATTGAAGTAGGTTATCGAGTGGTCAAACACCACTCACTGTCCCAAATTTTGGTGAAATGGGACAACAAATGCGCCTTTTTTGGGCCCAAAACCTTAAATAGAGAGATCGGTCTATATGGCAGCTATATCCAAATCTGGACCGATCGGGGCCAAACTTCAGAGAGATGTCGAAGAGCGTAACACAACTCACTGTTCTAAATTTCCGCGAAATGGGACTATAAATGCGCCTTTTATGGGCGCAAAGCCTTAAATCGAAAGATCTGTATATCAGAATGGTAGCTATACCCAAATCCGGACCGATCGGGACCAACTTGCAGAAAGATATCAAGGGGCCTAATACAACTCTCTTTCCTAAATTCCAGCGAAATGGGACAATAAATGCCGCTTTTAAGGGCCCAAAACCTTAAATCGAGAGATCGGTCTATAAGGCAGCTATATCCAAATCTGGTCCAAATTGAAAACGAATGTTGAGTGGCCTAACATAACTCATTGTCCTAAATTTCAGCAAAGTCGGATAATAAATGTGGCTTTTATGGGCCTAAGACCCTAAATCGGCGGATCGGTCTATATGGCAGCTATATCCAAATCTAGACCGATCTGGCCCAAATTGAAGAAGCATATCGAAGGGCCTAACACAACTCACTGTCCCAAATTTCAGCAAAATTGGATAATAAATGTGGCTTTTGTGGCCCTACGAAATAGGGCTATATCAAGATATAGTCCGATATAGCCCATCTTCGAACTTAACCTGCTTATGGACAAAAAAAGAATCCATGCAAAGTTTCAGCTCAATATCTTCATTTTCAAAGACTATAGCGTTTTTTGCACAGACAGACGGACGGACATTTCTAGATCGCCTTAGATTTTTACGCTGATCAAGAATATATACACTTCATAGGGTCGGAAATGGATATTTCGATGTGTTGCAAACGGAATGACAAAATTAATATACCCCCATACTTCGGTGGTGGGAGATGGTTGTACTGATTTAAGGGAAATTTTGTATGACACCTTATGCTACCCCAAAAACGCGATATTGGTAAAACATTTTTGGAGTCAAATAACTTGGGGGGACACCCCCTCCCAAAACCCAGCCGAACGGACACGCTTACCGATTGGGACAATATGGGTATCAAATGAAAGGTATTTAAGAGTAGAGTACGAACTTGGAATACAAGATTCACCATAAGTGTCTGGGGGTTCCCCCACCCCCAAAAACCTGCCAACAGGACATTCTACTAAGGAACAGGGGCAAACTTCTCACCTATCAATGAGTGCATTCCAAATCTAGTTTAAGCTCAATGATAAAGGGCCTCCTTTTTATAGTCGAATCCGAACGGCGTGCCGCAGTGCGATACCTCTTTGGAGAGAAGTTTCACATGGCATAGTACCTCACAAATGTTGCCAGCATAAGGAGGGGAAAACCAACGCTGAATATTTTTATACCCTCCACCGTAAGATGGGGGGTATACTAATTTCGTCATTCTGTTTGTAACTACTCGAAATATTCGTCTGAGACCCCATAAAGTATATATATTCGCAACATTTTATGTCGATCTAGCCATGTCCGTCCGGCTGTCCGTCCGTTTGTCCGTCCGTCCGTCTGTCTGTCGAAAGCACGCTAACTTCCGAAGGAGTAAAGCTAGCCGCTTGCAATTTTGCACAAATACTTCTTATTAGTGTAGGTCGGTTGGTATTGTAAATGGGCCATATCGGTTCATGTTTTGATATAGCTGCCATATAAACAGATCTTGGGTCTTGATTTCTTGAGCCTCTTGAGTGCGCAATTCTTATCCGATTGGAATGAAATTTTGCACGACGTGCTTTGTTATGATATCCAACAACTGTGCCAAGTATGGTTCAAATCGGTCCATAACCTGATATAGCTGCCATATAAACCGATCTTGGGTCTTCACTTCTTGAGCTTCTAGAGTGCGCAATTCTTATCCCATTGGAATGAAATTTTGCACGACGTGTTTTGTTATGATATCCAACAACTGTGCCAAGTATAGTTCAAATCGGTTCATAACCTAATATAGCTACCATATCAACCGATCTTGGGTCTTGACTTCTTGAGCCTCTAGAGTGCGCAATTCTTATCCGATTGGAATGAAATTTTGCACGACGTGTTTTGTTATGATATCCAATAACTTTGCAAAGTATGGTTTAAATCGGTCCATGTTTTGATATAGCTGCCATATAAACCGATCTTGGGTCTTGACTTCTTGAGCCTCTTGAGTGCGCAATTCTTATCCGATTGGAATGAAATTTTGCACGACGTGCTTTGTTATGATATCCAACAACTTTGCAAAGTATGGTTCAAATCGGTCCATGTTTTGATATAGCTGCCATATAAACCGATCTTGGGTCTTGACTTCTTGAGCCTCTAGAGTGCGCAATTCTTATCCGATTGGAATGAAATTTTGCACGACGTGCTTTGTTATGATATCCAACAACTTAGCAAAGTATGGTTCAAATCGGTCCATGTTTTGATATAGCTGCCATATAAACCGATCTTGGGTCTTGACTTCTTGAGCCTCTAGAGTGCGCAATTCTTATCCGATTGGAATGAAATTTTGCACGACGTGCTTTGTTATGATATCCAACAACTGTGCCAAGTATGGTTCAAATCGGTCCATGTTTTGATATAGCTGCCATATAAACCGATCTTGGGTCTTGACTTCTTGAGCCTCTAGAGTGCGCAATTCTTATCCGATTGGAATGAAATTTTGCACGACGTGTTTTGTTATGATATCCAACAACTGTGCCAAGTATGCTTCAAATCGGTCCATAACCTGATATAGCTGCCATATAAACCGATCTGGGATCTTGACTTCTTGAGCCTCTAGAGGTCGCAATTATTATCCGATTTGCTTGAAATTATGTACTACGGATCCTCTCATGACCATCAACATACGTGTTTATTATGATCTGAATCGGTCTATAGCCTGATACAGCTCCCATATAAATCGATCTCTCTATTTTACTTTCGAATTCGCTGACATTTTACACAGATCTCCTACATGTAATAATATAATAATACCAGAGCAAATCTTTTCTTATATCCTTTTTTGCCTAAGAGGAGATGCCGGGAGAAGAACTCGGCAAATGCGATCTATGGTGGAGGGTATGTAAGATTCGGCCCGGCCGAACTTAGCACGCTTTTACTTGTTTCTGAAGAATTCGAATCGAATGTTGACATAAGATCTAAAATGTCAGGTTCACGTCCTGTTGTCCTGCCGTTTAGCCGGACATGTATATCTCGATATAAAAGGACTCAAATAAATTGTATTTTGGGTCTTAGAGTCGGGGGACCAGCACCCCGAAACAGGACTTTTTCCTGACCGCGCTAGTATAGGGCTCAGATCAAATAAGATAGTGAAAGAAGGCGCAGCGGAGCGGGCTCTGTCCAGATAGTATATCACATAAATGAGTGCAGTCCGACTACAGTTTAAGGCTCAATGATAAGGGGCCACCTTTTCTATGGCGAGTCCGAACAGCAGGATACCTCACAAATGTATGGCAGGATACCTCACAAATGTAGCCAGTGTTAGTAAGAGGACAACTACCGCTTAACATTTTTCCGATGTTCACGCTGGGACTTTAACCTAGGCGTTCGGCGTCATAGGCGGACATGCTAACCTCTGTTCCAACCGATTCAAGGCATGTTCGATTTTTTTACCTAGACTATCATAGCGATGAAGAAAATTTTCTTTTCCATGATTTTAGATTGAAGTGTTGCAAATGACATAACATGAGTATATTACACCTCCCTTGCGGTGTAGGGCATAGAAAAATAGCAATTGATACCACAACGAAGTAAAGCAAAAAGCTTAAAACATCTTAAATGAATCTAAAAATCTTCAGTTTGAATGCAAACGCTGTCTTAAAAAGTTGGTATTTATTGTTAGATAAACTTACCGGAGAAACTTAAAATGGGTGGCAATGAAAGTAAACTCCCGTATAAAGGAGGTGAATTACCAGAGAGTACAATGGACTTAAAAATAAATGGAACTTCATACACTGGTAGGGCAATGCAGTATACAGTGAACTAAAACTTAGTAGAACGAAACTTTATTTTTTTTTACGACACTTTATATGACAGTGAATCTTGCAACCTTGGCTCCGGACACAACGTTAAACACCTTCATCAGAGAACATGCCCAATTGACGGCCACCAAATTTATGTGCCTCGAGGGTGGCTGTGGCGCATGTGTGGTCTCAATTAGAGGCAAAAATCATGCTACAGGAGAAATTAAAATATGGTCAGCCCATTCGGTAAGTATAACTCAAAGTGAAAGAAATCGCCGACAAAGACAATAAAAATTAATTTAAGCTTTGAATCAAGTTTATAATAGGTTGTTTGTGTATGTCAGACTTTTGGTATAATGAAAACTCGTTGTGTACTTTACAACGGGATGGATTTCCAACAGAAATAATGCACAGAGGCTTCTTCTAAGCCTCTGTGCAGGTATATATATATATATTGATAGGTATATGGATCGACTCAGAATCGCTCGCTGATTCGTTTGTCCGACTGTTTGTCTGTCTCTCCCTGTTCAATTGAGTACCTAGTACAGATCGCAATTTCCATTCAATCATCTTCAAATTTGGCAGAGAACGGGTTCTTATACCCACCTCAATAGGATAGGGGGTACATTCATTTATTCATTACGTTTGCAACACATCGAAACATACATTTCCGACCCAACACAGTACAAATATATCTGATTGTCGTAAAACTCCGTCCGTCTGGCCATCTGTTAGTTGTAATCATGCTATAGCCTTCAAAAATTAAAATATCAAGCTAACATTTTGCACAGATTCGTATTTCCTTCAATAAGCTGGTTAGGTTCTTCAACAAGTTAAATGGGATCATATTTGGATATAACTGCCATTTAGACCGATCTGCCGTTTAAGGGTCTTAAGCCCATAAGGACCTCATTTATTATCCGATTTTGCTGAAATTTGAAAAAAAAAACGGGTTGCCTTGGGCCCAAATATAGTCTAGATCGGACCATGTTTGAATATAGCTGTCATTTGTTGTTGTAGCCATTTTTGCATGCGGAGGTGGCGATCCTAGTCAAGCCGCAATAGGTGAGTAAGATCGTTTCGGTCCAAAGGATCGATCTTCGCGGGAATAGGGTGACCGTTGGTTATTCAAAGGCGCCAATAACTCGCCTTGACATATCGAGCATCATAGGCACTTAGTATTGGCGCAAGAGTCGGTGCCGCCCGGCTTTCCACTGCTCGATACCGCTGATTGTCCCCGACTGCCGTTGCTGCCACTTCGTATGAAGCCTTCCACTATCCTCAACCAGTGGATGCGCCCGGTAGCTCGCAGCTAGCTTCTCGTGACAGCAATGAACACTACACAAATTGGAGCTCAAGTTTCCACCTTTTGTGGTGCTAACAGCTATCCCATGCAGGGGGCTGCCATTTAGACTGATTTGCCGATTTATTGTCTCACGCCCATTACAGCCTCATTTATTACCCGATTGAGGAGCTTCAAACCATTTAAGTCACCCGGACCTGATAAAATATTTCCCACGTTACTACAGAAGGAGGCTGGCTATCTGGCGCCCCATCTGACCACACAAAACATCCTTTAATGAGCGTAAAACCCTAAATCGGCAGATCAGTGTAAATGGATAAAGCTGCCATTTACACTGATCTGCCAATTTAGGGTTTTACGTCCATAATAGGATGTTTTGTGTGGTCAGATGGGGCGCCAGATAGCCAGCCTCCTTTTGTAGTAACGTGGGAAATATTTCATCAGGTCCGGGTTTGAATCTCCTCAATCGGGTAATAAATGAGGCTGCAATGGGCGTGAGACTATAAATCGGCAAATCAGTCTAAATGGCAGCCCCCTGCATGGGATAGCTGTGACCACCACACAGGCCCGAACATAGTCAACATCGGATCACATTTCAATTTAGATGCCATATAGACCGATCTGCCGATTTAGGGTCTTAAGCTTAAAAAATACGTTCTTATTACTCGATTTCGCTGAAATTTGGAACTTTGATTTGCTTTATCCCTCCGTCATCCGATCCGTATATTGTCTAGATCGGACCATGTTTAGATATAGCTGCCATATAGACCGATCTGCCAATTTACGGTCTTACGTCAATGAAAGCCGCATTTATCACCCGATTTCGCTGAAATTCGGAAAAGCGAGTTGCTTGGGATGCCCAAAGCATTCAACCCGAACATGCTCAACATCGGACCACTTTTCGATTCAGCTGCCATATAGACCAATCTGCCGATTTAGGGTCTTAAGCACAAAACAGAAGCACTTATCACCCGATTTCACTAAAAATTTGGAATAGTGGCCTGATTTAGTCCTCCCGTCATCCGACCCGAATATGGTCTAGATTGGACCATGTTAAGACAAAGCTGCCATATAGACGATCTCCCGATTTACGATCTTACGCCCATAAAAGCCGCATTTTTTACCCGAATGAGGAGTTTCAAACCATTTAAGTCACCCGGACCTAATGGAATATTTTCAGTGTTACTACAGAAGAAGGTCGACTATCTGGTTCCCCATCTGGGCATTATTTTCATAGCGTACCTAGCACTTGCACTCCGAAAGCCTGGCAGGAGGCAAGGGTGGTGTTTATACCCAAGTATGCGTATGCCTAATCGCCTTACGCCCTTTCTACTTAAAACCATAGAACGTATCGTGGATATCATGATAAAGAAAATGACATCCAGCGAACTGCTCAAATACAAACAGAATGCCTACGTCAAGGCAAGGTCGGTGGAGACTGCCCTGCTTGAGGTTGTGCATAAAATAGAAAAATCCTTCGATGTCTAGAAGAACATATTGGCCGATGCATTGACATCGAGGGGGCCTTTAACAATGTGCGGACCGACACACTGATCCAACCCTTAGACTAGTACCGGTTGGACCGGGTTCTTAGAGACGGGATAAACCGTATGCTAAGGAACAGATAAATAAATTGTGGGTTCCATCATGCATATAAGGGGGAAAGTGGCACGGGGGATTCCACAGGGGGCTATGGGCGACCACCATAAATTACCTATAAAAAACGCTGACTGATTTAAACCCTTCTGCTATGCAGACGATGTTATAATACTTCTAAGGGGTAAGGTTTCGAACCAGCTATGCAGGAGAGCCGAAAGGGTCTTGCGGATGGCATATGACTGGGTTAGGCCTAGGGATATCAAAGTTAACTCATAGAAGACTGAACTCTTCCTGTTAACTAGAAATACGAAGGAGTTTTCCATTTGACGCACCACGTTTCCTCAAAGGAATGATTTTGATGTCTGACAAAGTCAAATACTTAGGAGTGATCTTGGACAGGAACATGAATTGGCAGTGTTACATTCAGGAGCGTACTGAGAAGACTCACAGATGTTGGTCCCTATGTAGACGGGTCGTAGGCTCGAAATGGGGCCTGAATCCGATGAAAGTCCACTGGCTCTACAGGAGTGTGATTAGACCAATATTTTATTACGCCTCAGTAGTTTGGTGGACTGCGATGGAGAAAAGTGCAACGTAAGGCCAATACAACAGGTTCAGAGAACATGTTGTCTTGGCATAGGCGGAGCGATGAGGACCACGCCCACTAGGGCACTGGAGCCTATTCCGACCCATTGACATACAGATTAAGTGTGAGGCAGCCACTGTGGCCATGTGACTTAGGGCGGTGGGAGAATGGATTGAGGATGGGAGCAGCTCATACCATCGCGGAGGTGTTGATAGAAAGCCTGGAAGGAAGTGGAGAGGTTTCCGATCGGATACCTGAGACGAACCTTGAAGTCGAGTGCGAGGCACAGCTGCCAACGGCACGGCCTTGGATTGACGGAACCCTAGTATTGCCATCTGGGAGAACATGTTACACGGATGGATCAATACTAGAGGACATCGTTGGCCTGGGGGTCTACATTGATAACCCAGGGACAGAGATCTGTTTAGACTGCCTGACCTGGAGGCGGAGATCCGGTTGATTACGGAATGCGCGAAGTGGTGTGGTGCTAACGCGAGGACTTCGAGCGTGAAGATTTTTACGGCCAGTAAAATTGCTATAAGGGCAATAACAACCAGGACAGTAAGGTCAAGAAAAGTCCTCCGGTGTAAGAAGGCGATTAACGCCTTCTCTGAGGCGAAAACGGTCGGTAGGACGGCGAAAATCCTATGAGGGGATCCAGATCGTGAGAAGACGAGGCATTACTGAAAGGAAGTAAAAAGGAGGTCAGTATAGCTATTGGTATCATAACGGGACACATAGGACTACGAGCGAAAATAATGAAACGTTGGAGCATTTCTTTTGTCATTGCCCGGCTTTTGCGTCTAGCAGACACCGGTACTTGGATGAGGACACGATAGCAAACATGAACCAACTTAGAGGAGTGGTATTGAAAACAAATTAGGATTTTGTAAGTAGCAAGGCAATCCTGACTTAAAATGTTCTTTCTCTAAAAATTATGAAGTAGCCTCTAACTTTATAGATTTTAGAGCGTACAACAAGCCGATTACTGGCTTAGATATATGTCAATAGTGACATGGGGCGGACTTATATCTGCACCCTCTTTTCAACCTAAGAGACACAAGGCACGCCACAGGGGGTATTTTACCGCCACTCCTATGGACGACCACCATAAATAATCTATTACGGATGCTGACTGAGGAAGGATTTGAACCTGCTACGCAGACCATATTATAATACTTCTAAAGGGTAAGGATCCAAACAGCTATGCAGAAGGCGCGAAAATGTCTTGTAGATGGCACTCGACTGAGCTAGGCCTGGGGTCTCAATATTAACCCAGACAAGACTGAAATCTGTTTCTTCACGAGTAAGACGAAGGTAGGTCAGCTTGACGCGCCACGTTACCTCAATAGAACAATTTCGATATCTGATACAAAGTGAAATACTTAGATGTGATCTTAGACTGGAAACTGTATTGGAAGTGTCACATTGGGGAGAGTACCGAGAGGCTATCAGATTTTGGGCACTATGTAGACGGGCGGTAGGCTCGAAATGGTGCCTGAATCCGAGGATAGTCAACTGTTTTGACAGGAGCGTTGTTAAGCCATTACTTACTTACGCCTCAGTAGTTTGGTGGACTACGATGGAGAAAAAGTGCAACGTAAGGATTGTTGTCTTGGCATGGGCGGAGCGATGAGGATCACGCCCACTATGGCACAGGAGACTATTCTTAATATCCGACCCATTGACATACAGATTAAGTGTGAAGCAGCCACTGCGGCTGTGAGACTTAAGGTGATGGCAGAGTGGATAGAGCAGGTCATACCATTGCTGTATAATCGAGGTAACGATAGGAAACCTGGAAGGACAGGATCATACTTTTTACAGACGTTAGAATTCATAACAGATGTTTTTGTGCCAAATTAGGTGTGAATTGTGATGGGCTGAAGAAGTCAAACACGGCGATTGGTTTTTGTGGGGGCTACATTAGTATATAGGCCGATTAAAATCTTACATTTTTGTATGAAAGTCATAACGGAAGTATGTATGCCAAATCGCATGGAAATTGAGGCATCTAGGTGCTTGATAAATTAAAACTGGGGATAGCTTTATATGGGGCAAGGGTCGAAGCCAGTAACCAACCACCCCAAATCAAAACTGGGGATAGGTTTATATGGGGGCTATATCGAAATCTAAACCGACATGGCCCATTTGCACTCCCAACTGGCCGACATCGAGGACCTACATCGTAAAAAAGTATTGGTGAACAATTTCAATCGGATATCTCAATTCGTTCGAACGCTATCGTGATTTCGACCGACGAACGGATATGTCTAGATGGACTCAGAATATGAAAACGAACAAAATTTCGAAGTGTTACAGAGTATAAAAATTCTTCTGGGTCTTTAACGTTGTTGTATTGGCTTTACATATTCTAATATATTCTTCCATTTCAGTGTCTTGTATTGCTGAATACCTGCGGATCTTGGGAGATCGCCACTTGCGAGGGTATTGGAAATCAACTCAATGGCTATCATCCCATACAAAAACGCATGGCCCAATTAAATGCCACTCAATGTGGTTACTGCACTCCGGGTTTTGTGATGAACATGTACAGCTTGTTGGAGTCCAAAAGGGGCCAAGTCAGCATGGCGGAAGTTGAGAATGCCTTCAGTGGTAACATATGTCGCTGCACGGGATATCGACCCATTTTGGATGCTATGAAATCATTTGCCTCAGATAATTTTGTTATGCTGCCCCCCGAAGAATGCCAAGATATTGAAGATCTGATTGAAAAGAAATGCCCCAAAAGTGATTCGGGGGCCTTGTGTTCTGGTCAATGCCATAAACCTTTGAAAGTTTTTCAGTATGGCGACAACATTTTATGGTTTTGGCCTCAGAATCTCAAGGAATTGCTCCATATTCTCACTGAAATACCCGGCAATGAGGAATACATGTTGGTGGGAGGCAATACAGCCCATGGGGTTTATCGTCGCTCTGAGAATATTAAACATTTCATAGACACCCATGCTGTAGCCGAATTGAGGGAGTTTAATTTGGCCAAAGACAAATTGACGTTGGGTGCCAATCTAACGCTATCAGAGGCCATGGATATCTTCAATAAGGTAGCAGATGAGCATGGCTTTCAGTATTGTCAAGAGCTATGGCATCATTTCAATTTGATAGCCAATTTACCGGTTAGAAATGTAAGTATTTCTATTGTTTTGCAATTCAAGCTGTCAAGAGTTTGGTGTATTAAGGCAAAGCAGTTCTTTATATGGAAATTAGATGAAACTTTTGCTTTTGAATACTTGTCAAACGAGTGTTGTTAGCAAATTTCGACTTATTAACGCATATATTTGTTTACCCCCATTAATAAATCGTCGGTTTAGGTTCAATGGGCGTAAACAAAACCAAACAAATTTCGTAACTCAATCTGATAAATTAAGTAACAAATGTACAAAAAAGTGGTTTGCTAATTGTGGAAATTTGAATTTTAAGCTTATGTAACAATAGCCTACGTTTGTAGAATCGGAGCGTTCTAGCCAAATGCCAAAACACTTGCAAAGCTTCCGAAATTGCACTTTGATAATAAGTCGCACAATTGAATTGTGATTCTTTGCTGTTTAGATCAATGCTTCCTCAGATGAATATATTCTTCGGTGAATATTATTCTTGAAATATCAACACACTGATCCAATTGCAAGACCAGTATCAGTACATTGTGGATCGGGAGACTAAAGACCATTTGTTAAATTTTGGATTTCTATATCATAAGGAAAAGAGAAAGAATGACATGGGAGTAGGCATTCTATCGCCATTTTTTTTTTTTTGCGACCACCATGAATGATTCACCATGGATCCTGGCGGTTAACGGTTTTATAAGTGGCAGGATTCCGAAATAGCTATGCAGAAATGCAATAAACTATAACATGCGACTAGGATAGAGCTAGGAGTCTTAATGAGGATCTCAGAGAGGTATGTAATCTGTTTAAAAGAAAGACGAAGATTGGCTAATTCGAGAAGCAACATTTCCTCAATAGCACTATTTAGATATTCGACAAGCTCACATTGTTAGGAATCCACCTAGGGTTGAGGCGACGGGTTAATAGCTCATCATCTCGAAAACTTGGAAAAATTGCCTTCATAAGTAAAAATGCACTAAGTTCTGCCGGAATACTCACCACCTCAAATATATTGAGTTGCCCAAAAAGTAATTGCGGATTTTTTTAAAGAAAGTAAATGCATTTTTAATAAAACTTAGAATGAACTTTAATCAAGTATACTTTTTTTACACTTTTTTTCTAAAGCAAGCTAAAAGTCACAGCTGATAACTGACAGAAGAAAGAATGCAATTACAGAGTCACAAGCTGTGAAAAAATTTGTCAACGCCGACTATATGAAAAATCCGCAATAACTTTTTTTGGGAAACCCAATATATACTAACCACATCTCATCATAATACGATGAAAAAAGCATCATTTATTAATCCATAGCATCTACATCTAAATATTGTCCTATCTCCATCATATGCAGGAAGGCTATGTCAGGGTCTAGCAAAACTCATTGTACCAAATTCATAGGTAAAAAAAATTAATCTTTTAGGGGCCTATGAATTTAAATATTTAAATCGGACGATTGGTAAACAATTATGGTAAATATATATAGACCGATCTGAACCATATACAACAAGGATGTCGACGAGCTTTTCAGCGAAATCGTATAATAAACGTAATTTTATGCTAAGCTTTATACAAATATTGCCCGATCTTGTCCATACTCGGAGCAATGTCGAAGGGCCTTACACAACTCATTGTTCTAAATTTCAGCAAAATCGGTTAAGAAATTCACCTTCTTTGGTCTAAAAACTTAAATCGAGACATCGATATATATAGCACGTACATTCAGGGATGTCCAGGGGCCTAACACAAATCGAAGTCCCAAATTTCACAAAAACGGATAATTGATGTGCCTATTACGGAACTAGAACCTTTAATCGAGAGATCACTCTATATGGCAGCTATATCCCAATCTGGACCGATCTGAAAAAATGTCAAAGAGCCCAACAAAACACACTGTCGCAAATTTTGCGACATCCGACCAAACATGCGCCTTTTATGGGCTCAAAACCCTTAATCGAGATATGGGTCTATATGGCAGCTATATCCAAATCCTGATCGATCTACGCCAAATTGCAAAAATATGTCGAGGGGCTTAACTTAACTCACTGTCCCAAATTTCGGCGACATCGGACAATAAATTCGCCTCTTATGGGCCCAAAACCTTAAATCGAGAGATCGGTCTATATGGCAGGTATACTCCAATCTGGACCGATCTGGGCTAAATTAAAGAAGAATCTCGAAGGGCCTAACACCACTCACTGTTCCAAATTTCGGAGAAATCGGACAATAATTGCGCCTTTTATGGGGCCAAAACGTAAAATCGAGAGATCGGTCTATATGGTAGTTATATCCAAATCTGGACCGCTCTAGGCCAAATTGAAGAAGGATTTCGAGGAGTCGAACACAACTCACTAACGCAAATTTCAGGAAAATCGGACCATAAATGCTCCGTTTTGGGCCAAAGACTTTAAATCGAGAGATCGGTCTATATGGCAGCTATATACAAATTTGGACCGATATCGGGAAATTTGAAAAGGGATCTCAAAGGCCCTTACACCACTCACTGTTCCAAATTTCGGCGAAATCGGGCAATAAATGCGCCTTTAATGGGGCCAAAACGTAAAATCGAGAGATCGGTCTATATGGTAGCTATATCCAAATCTGGGCCGCTCTAGGCCAAATTGAAGAAGGATTTCAAGGAGTCTAACATAACTCACTAACGCAAATTTCAGGAAAATCGGACCATAAATACACTTTTATGGGCTCAAGGTTTTAAAACGAGAGATCGGTCTATATGGCAGCTATATCCAAATTTGGACCGATCTCGGCCAATTTGAAGAAGGATCTCGAAAGACTTAACGCAACTCACTGTCCCAAATTCCAGCGAAATCGGAAAATAACTGCGTCTTTTATGAGTCCAACGCCTTAAATCGAGAGATCGGTCAATATGGCAGCTATATCCAAATCTGAGCCGATATGGGCCAAATTGTAGAGGGATGTCGAAAGACCTAATACAACTCAACGTCCCAAACTCCAGCGAAATCGGAAAATAACTGCGTCTTTTATGAGCCCAAGGCCTTAAATCGAGCGGTCGGTCTATATAGCAGTTATATCCAAATCTGGACCGATCTGGCCCATATTAAACAAGTAAAAGCGTGCTAAGTTCTGCCGGGCAAAATCTTGGGAACACACCACCATGGATTCTGCCACAATATGGGAGCTGTATTTGGTTATAGACTGATGTGGACCGCACTTGACACAGTTGTTGAAAGTCATAACAGAACACTATATTCAAAATTTCAGCCAAATTGGATAAATATAGCGGCTTGTAATGGCTCAAGAAGTCAATTTGGGAGATCGGTTTATATGGGAGCTATATCAGGTTTTTGTCGGATTTAACCGAACTTGGCACAGTGGTTGAAAGTCATAACAGAACACTAGTGTAAAATTTCAGCCAAATCGGATGAAAATTGATGCTTCCAGTGCCTCAAGAAGTCATATCAGGAGATCGGTTTATATGGGAGCTATATCAAGTTAAAGGCCGAATTAGACCATACTTGGCACAATTGTTGGAAGTCATAACAGAACATTATGTGTAAAATTTCAGCCAAATCGGATGAAAATTGATGCTTCCAGTGCCTCAAGAAGTCATATCGGGAGATCGGTTTATATGGTAGCTATTGACCGATTCGGACCGTACTTGGCGCCGTTGTTCATAGTTAAAACAGAACACCATGTACAAAATTTCAGCCAAATCGGACAAAAATTGCGGCTTCCAGGGGCTCAATATATCAAATGGGGAGATCGGTTTATATGAGAGCCATATCTAAATCTCAACCGATAAGGTCCATTTGCAATCCCCAATGACCTACGTCGATATTAAGTATCTGTGCAAAATTTGAAGCGGCTAGCTGTACGCGTTCGACAGACAGACGGATGATCGGACATGACTAGATCGACTCAGAACGTCGAGACGATCATGAAAATATATACCTTATGGGGTCTTAGACAAATATTTCGAGGTGTAACAAACGGAATGACCAGATTAGTATACCCCCATTCTATTGTGGTGGGTAAAAAATTTTGGAAGTCGAACCACAAACGAAGACTTGTGAACACCAACAAATTTTCGAAACACTGAGGTGACCAAATTTAGAGGCCTGCCAAAAGGTGACCGGATAACCTAGGACTTGAAAATTTGTGCACAATCTCGTTAACACTTCAGCAGTAACCATTCCAAATTTCAAAGAGATTCCCTACACGGCATATTTTTTATTAGTTTTTTTTTTCGGTTCTATCCCATTGTGCAGCGTTTCGATACAGACCATTGCCTTGTTTCAGCAAAGGTTCGCACCCTCTCTTAGCGTGGCGAGATCATTACCTTGTTGCAGTAAAGTTTCACTCCTATCTAAGTGTGGCAAGAATCGTACGATTTGACACTGCACTGAGTCTAGAAGTCAGAAAACTGCAAACACAACCGGTGGCAATGAAGTGCTCCACTCGGCTGACCCAATTGCTTGAAAAAACAACTCAATGTTTCAATAGTTTAACAGCGCAATGACAAAGAGGCCACCGTAGCGCAGAGGTTAGCATGTCCGCCTATGACGCTGAACACCTGGGTTCGAATCCTGGCGAGACCATCAGAAAAAATTTTCAACGGTGGTTTTCCCCTCCAAATGCTGGCAACATTTGTGAGGTACTATGCCATATAAAACTTCTCTCGAAAGAGGTGTCGCACTGCGGCATGCCGTTCAGACTCGGCTATAAAAAGGAGGCCCCTTATCATTGAGCTTAAATCTTGAATCGGACTGCACTCATTGATATGTGAGAAGTTTGCCCCTGTTCCTTAGTGGAATGTTCATGGGCAAAATTTGCAATTTGCAATGACAAAGTATTGCCAACTTCATGTGATGAGTCGCAGCAACCGTACTTGGTACTTGGATTGAGTTCCAATCAGTGTGGTGTTCATTGATATTACGAGAAGCTTAGCTGCGTCCACAGATTGCGGATAGTGGTATGCTCCATGCAGAGTACCTGCAACGGCAGACGCGGACAATCAGCAGTATCAAGCGGAGAGTCGCAGTGAGAGGCCGGACGACACCGGCTCTAGCATAAATACTGAGTGCCTATGATGCTCGATGTGACAAGGCGAGTTATTGACGCCTTTAAATAACCAATGCCCAATCCCGCGGCGATCGGTCCTTTGAACCGAAACGAGATTGCTCACATACAGGAGCTTGGCGAAGAAACATGAAAATGTGGCTACAACAACATCTAATAACCTCCCCCAAGGAATCTTTGGTACGACCAGAAGTGTGATTTTTACCGGTGAAATCGTGGCGCATTTTAGCCCATTACATTTAAGAGACCTTAAAGATATTGGGTTGCCCAAAAAGTAATTGCGGATTTTTCATATAGTCGGCGTTGACAAATTTTTTCACAGCTTGTGACTCTGTAATTGCATTCTTTCTTCTGTCAGTTATCGGCTGTTACTTTTAGTTTGCTTTAGAAAAAAAGTGTAAAAATTTATATTTGATTGAAGTTCATTCTAAGTTTTATTAAAAATGCATTTACTTTCTTTTAAAAAATCCGCAATTACTTTTTGGGCAACGCAATAGTTACTCAGTTTAAACAGCAGGAGGTTTGTGTCCACCATTTGAAATGAAGGAAGGCTAAGATAAGCCTGGATTTTGCCAAGTTATAATCAATCAGAATAGTTCCATGGTTTCCAAAATCTCCAATCTTTCTTATTCCACCATTCTTCAGAATCTCCGCTTGATACACATTGCAGTGATCGGCTATCCTTAGCAATATGCCCTTGGCCCATTTGGTCGCCAGGTCTTGAACCATTCTTGTAGAACTCTCATATCAAAGAGTGAAGTCCGATTCATGTTTAAGCACAATCATAAGGGGCCACCTTTTCACGCCGAGCCCGAATAGCTTGCTTCAGCAACACCACTTTGTGGAGAAGTTTTAACTTGGCGGCATACCTCACAAATGTAACCAGCATCAAGCTGCTATTAGACGACAAGACATGCCATATGTAATTTCAAAATAGCAACTCTGAAAATTGTACACATTGTGGGATACGTGCGAAAAATTTAATATGACAAATGGATTTTGGAATAAATATGCTACATAGCCCAACTAAGCATGTTTTTACCCATCCTTGGAATCTGTCTCAGCATTCTAGGTCTGGCAACTACAGTAAACAGCTAGGGCAGTGTCGTGCTATGTCGTCCATAGTAAGGCAATGTTGCACAACAAGGCATTCAATGGATACGGTTGTGTTTACAACAATAGATGGACTTTTGAAGCGCCGTACACCTTACCACAACACCATATAGAAGTATAGGTCTAACAACATCATGATTCAAGGTTTAAGTCCCTCACTTTTTGTCAAAGCACTCTGGCAGGTGTTAAAAAAATTGAACCAACTTATTGCCCATACCTTGTCTGACTTCTGAATGTACCCAACCGTAATAGGTGTGGAGCACAGGATTTACGGTGATCTGGAGATCTCGAATTTGTCTTCCCTGTATCTGCAGACTTCCATCAATCTCATAAATGTCCTTGCCCTGTGGTGCCTATATGGCTTTCTCATTATAGAAAATTCTTCTGTAACTCTTTCTTAGCCCAAACAGTGCTGTCGAAACCTTCCTCCTCAAACCCTTTGTTTGGTTCTAGGAATACAGCCCTCCTTCCGATAAACTTAATTTTCTGGTTCTTTCAGAATGGCACACTGGCCGGCAACATATCAATTAAAAAAGCCCATAGAGAATTTCGATCTGATGTTTTTCTACTACTGGAGACTCTAAATGCCAAAGTCATAGCCTGTCGTGCGCCCGATGGAAACCCCATAACATTTTCAATGGCCGAATTCATGACTGACACCACACCAAAAACCATAATTCTTGCTTTTGAATTGCCGGCCTATTCCAGGGACCACTTCATATTTAAATCATACAAGGTAAGTTTAATTGCCACCAATCTGATATTCCAAGTATATGACTTCTTCTGGCTTGCTTCAGATTATGCCCAGATCCCAAAATGCTATTGCCTATGTAAATGCTGGATTTTTGCTGGAATTGGAATCGCTTGCCACAGGCATTGTAAAAACTTCCCGAATATGTTTTGGAGGCATAAGACCTGATTTTGTTCATGCTACAGCTGTTGAGGAGTCGTTGCAGGGCCAGTGTTTCTATGATAAAGGTGTGGTACAAAATCTCTTTTCGACTCTGTCCAGCTCTTTGCAGCCTGATGCTGTATTGCCCAATGCTTCACCTGAATATCGCATGAAGTTGGCCTCGGGGCTGCTGTTCAAATTCCTATTGGTTCACAGTCCACAGGATAGGGTGCGTCAGGATTATATAAGTGGCGGTCCTTTACTGAAGCGAGAGCTCTCCTCCGGCCTGCAAACATTTGATACCAAACCGAGTAATTATCCTGTTACTCAACCAGTACAGAAGTTGGAAGGTATGAGTTGTTCAGATTATTGCAGGATCAAAATCTAATTTCGTTTTGTTCCCTTTCTTCCAGCTTTGATTCAATGCGCCGGTGAGGCCAAATATATGAACGACTTAATAACTTCCCAGAATTCGGTGCATTGTGCTTTCGTGGGAGCCACCAGGGTGGGAAGTATGATTGAAAGCATTGATGCCTCGCAGGCCCTGAAGATGCCTGGAGTTGTGGCCTTCTTTTCAGCCACGGATATTCCTGGCGTTAATTCCATTGTGGACACCGTACAACAATACGAGCTTGAGGAGCTATTCACTGCAGGTTTGGTGCGCTATCATAACCAGCCATTGGGTATGATTGTAGCTCAGAGTAGAGATATAGCCGAAAGGGCCACCAAGAAAGTCAAAGTTTTCTACTCCCGAGGTGGCTCAGCACTCAGCATTATGCCCACTTTGAGGGATGTCTTGGAAAATAATCGCTTGGATCGCATTGCACCCATGTTAAAACCCAACGTCTCGCAAGTTAGGTTGTCGGCCCCGGCAGATTATGAAGTAAATGGTATTTTCGAAATAGGTCTTCAGTATCACTTTACCATGGAACCTCATACCTGTATTGTGATACCTGCTGAGCAACGTTTAAAAGTCTACTCCTCCACGCAATGGCACAATCATACCCAAGCTGCAATTGCTAAGATGCTACAGCTTAAGGTTGCCCAAGTCCAGCTGAAGATTCGACGCCTTGGAGGTGGCTATGGCGCCAAACTTACCCGCTGCAATTTCGTGGCCTGTGCTGCTGCACTGGCTGCTCACAAACTCAATCGCCCTGTTAGATTTGTGCAATCTCTGGAGTCTATGATGGATACGCTGGGCAAACGTTGGGCTTACCGCTCCGACTACAGGGTGCATGTTCAGGCAAATGGTAAATTTGTGGCAATGCAAAACAATTTTTATGGAGATGCCGGTTGGAGTCCCAATGAAAACGCTGCACCTGCTCATGGAGTGACTACGTTTAGAAGCTGTTATGATTTTACCGCCGAAAATCTTCAACTCGAAGGAAATGTTGTGTTGACAGATGCCCCAAGCTCTACACCTATGCGAGCTCCTGGTTCTTTGGAAGGTAGATAGAGGTTCTCATATTTTAAAGAACTCCCCTCGTTAAGCAACCGTCATAATTTTACAGGTACTGCCATGATTGAGAATATAATGGAGCACATAGCCTTCGAGGGCAATCTGGATCCTGCAGATACTCGCCTGGTAAATATCAAGGCAGGCAATAGAATGAGGGTGTTGTTGCCTCAGTTCCTAAATTCTAGAGAATATAAAAGGCGTCGTTGGGAAATCGATCAGTTTAATGCCCAAAATCGTTGGCTGAAGAAAGGCCTGGGCTTGGCAATTATGGATTTTCCCTATCAATATGTCCCAAGGTTTGGTACTTATCCGGCAACGGTCACCATTTATCATGGTGATGGTTCAGTGGTTATTTCACATGGAGGCATTGAAATGGGCCAAGGTAGGTTAAATGCATACTCAAAATTTCCCTTCGTAACTCGAACTTCCCTGTTTTTCAGGCATTAATACCAAAGCGGCCCAGGTGGCTGCTTATGTTCTAGGAATTCCTTTGGATTTTGTTAAAATCGAAGCCACCGATACAGTTAATGGTGCCAATGCCTACTGGAGCAGCAACTCTATGAGCAGCGAATGTGTTGGCTATGCCATTCGCAAGTGTTGCAATATCCTTAATGATCGTTTAAGACCCATTCGGGACTCCTTGGCTAAAAACGCCACTTGGATGCAGGTAGTGCAAGCTGCTTGGCAAAACTCCACAAATTTGATTGCCAGTGAGCAATACAAGTTTGGCGATATGCAAGAGTACAACATTTACTGCCTAGCTTTGACCGAAGTGGAAGTGGATATTTTGACGGGCAATCATTTAATAAAGCGTGTCGATATTCTTCAAGATGTAGGCGAAAGTTTAAGCCCTAACATAGATATTGGCCAAATTGAGGGAGCATTTGTTATGGGCCTTGGCTATTGGCTGACAGAGCAGTTAATCTATGATCGTCAAACTGGTCAATTGTTGACCAATAACACCTGGACCTATAAGACACCCGGAGCCAAGGATATACCCATAGATTTTCGCATTGAAATGTTACGTGGCCCAGCAAATACCACAGGTTTTATGAGCTCCAAGTGTTGTGGAGAGCCTCCAACTTGCTTGGCTGTCAGTGTAATATTCGCCTTACAGCATGCCATACAATCGGCGCGTCAAGATGCTGGTTTACAACGGGAATGGGTTCGTTTAGGAGCACCCACCACGCCGGAGACTATTGTTCTAAATGCTGGCAGCGATGTTGCATCGTTCTCGTTGGAGTAATTCAGAATGAATACTTAAAAGAAAAATATTATATAACTATTGGGTTGCCCAAAAACTAATTGCGGATTTTTTAAAAGAAAGTAAATGCATTTTTAATAAAACTTAGAATGAATTTTAATCAAATATATTTTTTTACACTTTTTTTCTAAAGCAAGCTAAAAGTAACAGCTGATAACTGACAGAAGAAAGAATGCAATTACAGAGTCACAAGCTGTGAAAAAATTTGTCAACGCCGACTATATGAAAAATCCGCAATTACTTTTTGGGCAACCCAATATTTAGCCACTAAGGTTTTTTTAAGTGCACCGGCATTGAGATATATCGCTGAGAGATCTGCAGCGAAGACTCCAGCCACTCGGGCTTAAATTTGGATATGAAATGTTTGTTTGATCGGTTTTGCGGAACTGAAGCTTCCTCCAGTGGCTTGACACAAAATTCTTATATCAGGTTTTTGTTTTTTGTATTATTTTAATGGTGCAAATAAAAATTTACTGCAAATACCCCAAGAGTTTGTCACTGATATGAATACATCAGAGTTTATTCGTGCCTAAGCAGCTTTTGTTCGATTTGGCTCATCTTGAAACACCCATACAGTCGATGCTGGTCCCACTAATGTCTAAGGTAGTCTCAATCTCACGATAGGTTACATGACGGTCTTGCAATATCAATTGGCGCACAGCATCAATGGTTTTAGGAACAATAACTGATTGTGGACAACCTTCAGGAAATTCATCTTGGAGTGAACTACGAGCTCGGTTGAATTCACCATACCATCAATAAACACTGGTCCTTGATGGAGCTTCATCGCCAAAAACTGAATTAAGTTCATCGATGCACTGTTGTTGAGTTAATCGACGTCGAAAAAAAATAATCGCACGATAATATTCACGGTTCAGTTCCATTTCAGCTAGCCCAAAAAAATGGAACTGAACCGTGAACATTATCGTGCGATTATTTTTTTCGACGTCGATTAACTCAACAACAATGCAACGATGAACTTAATTCAGTTTTTGGCGATGAAGCTCCATCAAGGACCAGTCTTTATTGATGGTATGTTGAATTCAACCGAGCTCGTAGTTCACTCCAAGATGAATTTCCTGAAGGTTGTTCACAATCAGTTATTGTTCCGTCATGTAACCTATCGTGAGATTGAGACTACCTTAGGCATTAGTGGGACCAGCATCGACTGTATGGGTGTTTCAAGATGAGACAAATCGAACAAAAGTAAGTTACTGTAAACAACACAAATAGCTCTCTTATATCAAATCGTTCTGAATACTTATAACCTCAAAAATGTCTAGCTCTACGATAGAGGTGTCAGTTGGCAGATTGCAACCCAAGGGTTGTCCTATTTCGAAATATAAAATGCAACCCTCCTATATAAATTTAAATGCTTAAAATATAATATAGGGTTGCCCAAAAAGTAATTGCGGATTTTTCATATAGTCGGCGTTGAAAAATTTTTTCACAGCTTGTGACTCTTTAATTGCATTCTTTCTTCTGTCAGTTATCAGCTGTTACTTTTAGCTTGCTTTAGAAAAAAAGTGTAAAAATATATATATTTGATTAAAATTCATTCTAAGTTTTATTAAAAATGCATTTACTTTCTTTTAAAAAATCCGCAATTACTTTTTGGGCAACCCAATAAATTATAAATATACATTTCAACCGATAAATCGTACGATTTGAAAAACTTAAAAAAATTCCGTCGTATGATAAATCGGCAGTTGCACAAATCCGAGACCGAAAGTGTATGGGGTCCTTAATACCAGTTTGATCGATTATTTGTATTTCGATTATCGATAGCATGTCACATTTAAGTGATCGACGAAAAGTGTCACCACTAATCAAAACAAAACAATTGTACGTATTTGCAAATAAATGTCAAGTTAAATCGGGAGATCGGTTTATATGGGAGCAATATCAGGTTAAAGACTGATTCGGACTGCATTTGGCACATTTGTCGAAAGTCCAAACTGAACCTTACGTGCGAAACATTTGCCGAATCGGACAAAAATTCCGGCTTGTAAGGGCTCCAGAAGTCAAATCGGGAGATCGGTTTATATGGGAGCTATTGGGTTGCCCAAAAAGTAATTGCGGATTTTTTAAAAGAAAGTAAATGCATTTTCAATAAAACTTAGAATGAACTTTAATCAAATATACTTTTTTTACACTTTTTTTCTAAAGCAAGCTAATAGTAACAGCTGATAACTGACAGAAGAAAGAATGCAATTACAGAGTCACAAGCTGTGAAAAAATTTGTCAACGCCGACTATATGAAAAATCCGCAATTACTTTTTGGTCAACCCAATATATCCAAATCGGAGCATATATGGCCCATTTGCAATCCCCAATGACCTGCATTAATTTTAAGTATCTGTGCCAAATTTCAAGCAGCTATGATTACGCGTTCGACCGCTATCGTGATTTCGACAGACAGACGGACAGACGGATCTGGCGACTCAGAACATCGAGACGATCAAGATAATGTATACTATAAGCGGTCTTAGACGAATATTACAAGATGCTACAATTGGAATGACTCGATTAATATACCCTCAACCTATGGTGGTGGATATAAAGAAGAGAAATAAAAGACAGTTGGTTAAGTTTAATTGGCAATAAAAGGGTAGCCCTAATCTTTATTCTATTTTCCACGATAGGAGAGGGTAAACAAGATTACCTTTGATTAAATACAACAAGATGTAATTTACCACGAAATTGAAGATAGACTGTAATCTTTTAGACCACGATAATGAGTGATAACAACAGTATTACAAAATGGAGAAAAGTGGCGGGTCAATCATTAGAAAAAGGGTTAGTTACTCGTTAGAATCGGACATTTCAACTACAAAGTTGAACTCAAAGGGAGTAGAAAGATTCGAACGAGAGTTTTAATTAAGATAGGGCCAATAAACCCAGAGCAAAGATATATACGAAGTAAACTGAACTTAAACACTTGCCATATTCAATCCATGATGGAGGGTATATAAGATTTGCACTGGCCGAATTTAACGCACTATTATTTACCTGTATTCATTTTTGTTGGTCAACATCGCACTTGAAACAAAAATTGCTATTTTTTTTTCAAATATTGGGTTGCCCAAAAAGTAATTGCGGATTTTTTAATGGAAAGTAAATGCATTTTTAATAAAACTTAGAATGAACTTTAATCAAATATACTTTTTTTACACTTTTTTTCTAAAGCAAGCTAAAAGTAACAGCTGATAACTGACAGAAGAAAGAATGCAATTACAGAGTCACAAGCTGTGAAAAAATTTGTCCACGCCGACTATATGAAAAATCCGCAATTACTTTTTGGGTAACCCAATAATTACTGATGGATATCACCATTCTCAACTTTAGTCTTTCCGTAGAATTACCTTTCGTGTAAAGTTACAATGGCAAGATTCAGTAAGCCTCAATCATGCATTTAAATAATTGTTGGAGTTGCTAGAACTTTAATTGTGATATGAATTGAATGGAGACTTAAAAAACTTTGTTGTGTGAAAACAAAAATGTATTTTTATACCCCCCACCATAGGATGGGGGGTATACTAATTTCGTCATTCTGTTTGTAATTACTCGAAATATTCGTCTGAGACCCCATGAAGTATATTCTTGATCGTCGCGACATTTTATGCCGATCTAGCCATGTCCGTCCGTCTGTCCGTCCGTCCGTCTGTCCGTCCGTCCGTCTGTCTGTCGAAAGCACGCTAACTTCCGAAGGAGTAAAGCTAGCCGCTTGAAATTTTGCACAAATACTTTCTATTAGTGTAGGTCGGTTGGTATTGTAAATGGGCCATATGGGTCCATGTTTTGATATAGCTGGCATATAAACCGATCTTGGGTCTTGACTTCTTGAGCCTCTAGAGTGCGCAATTCTTATCCGATTAGAATGAAATTTTGCACGACGTGTTTTGTTATGATGTCCAACAATTGTGCCAAGTATGGTTCAAATCGGTCTGTGTTTTGATATAGCTGCCATATAAACCGATCTGGGATCTTGACTTCTTGAGCCTCTAGAGTGCGCAATTCTTATCCGATTGGAATGAAAATTTACACGTGGTGATTTGGAATCATATCCAACAACTGCGCTAAGTATGGTTCAAATCGGTCTGTGTTTTGATATAGCTGCCATATAAACCGATCTTGGGTCTTGACTTCTTGAGGCTCTAGAGTGCGCAATTCTTATCCGATTTGAATGAATTTTGGCACGACGTGTTTTGTTATGATGTCCAACAATCGTGCCAGGTATGGTTCAAATCGGTCTGTGTTTTGATATAGCTGCCATATAAACCGATCTGGGATCTTGACTTCTTGAGCCTCTAGAGTGCGCAATTCTTATCCGATTGGAATGAAAATTTACACGTGGTGATTTGGAATCATATCCAACAACTGCGCTAAGTATGGTTCAAATCGGTCTTTGTTTTGATATAGCTGCCATATAAACCGATCTGAGGTCTTGACTTCTTGAGCCTCTACAGTGCGCAATTCTCGTCCGATTTGGCTGAAATTTTGCATGAGGTGTTTTATTATGACTTCCAATAACTGTGCGAAGTATGGCGTAAATCGATAAATAACCTGATATAGCTGCCATATACGCCGATCTGGGATCTTGACTTCTTGAGCCTCTTGAGGGCGCAATTCTCATCCGATTTGGCAGAAATTTTGTACAACGGCTTCTCTCATAATCTTCAACACACGTGTCTAATATGGTCTAAATCGATCAATAGCTTGATACAGCTTCTATATAAACCTATCTCCCGATTTTGTTTCTTGAGCCCCTACAAGTCGCAATTCTTATCTAAATGAACTGAAATATTACACAACGACTTCTACAATGTTCAGCATTCATTTATGGTCCGAATCGGACTATAATTTGATATAGCTCCAATAGCATAAAAGTTCTTATTCCATATTCTTTGTTTGCCTAAAAAGAGATACCGCGCATAGGACTCGACTAATGCGATCCATGGTGGAGGGTATATAAGATTCGTCCCGGCCGAACTTAGCACGCTCTTACTTGTTTATGTTAAAATTAATTGTTCTTTGTTGGTTCTTTTTTTACTCCTTTAACAACTCTGTATATAATATAAATAATAATATATTTATATATAAATAATATATACATTATTCAATGCAAATTGACGGCTTCATAAAGTTTTAGCTGAAATCATTGTAAGCCACTTTGAATCTGTGTTAAAGTTTGAAAACTTGTCTGTTTTTAATTAAAGCTTGACTTATTGAGGTTTCTTTAAAAAAAAAACAGTTTGGTCAAGCCGCATGCTATAAACACTTCACCATGAATAGGGTAAGATAGATTATCCCGTGCATAACTTTCCATAAACAAGAGGAAAATGGATTTAACTTTGGTTGCGTAATAGTGGCTGTCCATTACAGATACACTTAGAGACAAATTATAGTTTATTGAAGCGACACTACGAGTATCATAGTAGGGACAGAGTAAAACCTCTGTTGAGAGGTTTTGCGGACTAAATTGAAAATGAAAAACACCCTTAATTTGGGTTGCCTTTTCATTACGAGATATGACCCCGAAACAAATGCACCACAAAGTATGCAAATGTATACCAAAAATATGTGCAATTTGCGCCCCAATATTAAATTGGGGCCAAATTGCGACTTAAAATTTGGGGTATATTTTCATAATGCAATTTCACCCCAAACACCAATACGCAAATAGACCCCAAAGTGTGCATAATCACCCCAAATATTTTGTTTTCTTCCACAGTGTATATTTGGGGTGTAAATGTGGAAACAAATTTGGGCTATATATGCATAAAACAATTTGGGGTGTAATTTCATAACTGATTTTAACCAAAATTGGAGGAAGAATTTTCGAAAGAAAGCCGTAGCAGATGACAAAGGCGACTGTACTTTTAACCAGTTTCTTTTTTATGGAAAAAGGTGAAAATAATTTTAAAATATCGGGTGATTTTTTGAAAATATTGTAAAATTATTTTGAAAAAAACTCAATAGCTCCGCTTGCGAAAAATATTTTCAACCATTCAGCGGGGTTTCGAAACTATTTTGAAAATTTGATGAAAAAACATACATTTTTTGAAAAAGCAAAGCGTAAATATATAAAAATATTGTTCAATTTTTTCAAAAATTTTATTCAATCAATTTTAAAATATATTTCAATATATTTTTTAATTTTTAGCAAAAAGCATCAAATACAGTGCCATTTTTTTAAAATATTTTTTTTTTTAATTTAAAAAAAAAGACAAACGCGACGCAGACAAAATATATTTGTAAAAATTGCATGTTCTTATACCCAACGAAGAGTGGGGGTATATGTCGTTTGCAACACATCGAAATATCTATTTCCAAGCATATAAGGTATATATGTATATTCTTGATCGTCGAAAAAATCTAAGACGATCTAGCCATGTCTGTCTGTTTAAATCACGCTACAGCCTTTAAAACCGGAGATATTGATAAAGAACAACAATGCAGCAGGAGCCGACGGGTTACCCGTTGAACTATTAAAGACCGCAGGCGACACGCTGATAAGGCATATGCATCAGCTTATCTGCGCAATCTGGCTAGAAGAATGCATACCCGTTGATTGGAACCTCATACTAGGTTGCCCAAAAAGTAATTGCGGATTTTTCATATAGTCGGCGTGGACAAATTTTTTCACAGCTTGTGACTCTGTAATTGCATTCTTTCTTCTGTCAGTTATCAGCTGTTACTTTTATCTTGCTTTAGAAAAAAAGTATATTTGATTAAAGTTCATTCTAAGTTTTATTAAAAATGCATTTACTTTCTTTTAAAAAATCCGCAATTACTTTTTGCGCAACCCAATATGTCCCGTATACAAGAAAGGAGACACGGACGGAATGTGCCAACTACAGAGGAATAAGTCTCCTCCCCATCGCATTCAAGATACTCTCGAGCGTAGGGTGTGAAAGATTAAAACCTAAAGTCAATGAGATAATTGGGCCCTATCAATGCGGCTTTATACCTGGTAAATCCACCTTGGACCAGATATTCACACTGAGCCAAATCCTGGAAAAGACCTTAGAAGGAAAAATCAACACCTACCACCTCTTTTTTGACTGAAAAGCCGCCTTCGATACCCCTTCATGTTTAAAGGTATTTGAAGCCATGTCTGAGTTTGGTATACCTGCAAAATTAATAAGACTCTGCAGGAGAACACTTGCTGATACGCGTTCCTCAGTAAGAATAGGAAAGAATCTCTCCGAACCAAGGAGATCACGCCTATCGTGTGATCTCTTTAATATCCTGTTGGAGAAGATTATACGAGATGCAGATGTGAATAGAAATGGCACACTAATCACAAGACAACAAATGCTACTCGCCTATGCCGACGACATCGATCGGTCACCGGAAGTACTAACTGCAGCCTTTGAAATAATCGAAAGAGAGTCAGTGAAAATGGGTCTGGCAGTAAATGGAAATAAGTCAAAATGGATGGTTTCAACTCCCAAAAAGCCTTGCACAACCGAGCAGATAAAGAAAATGGAGAAAGTTGGGAACCACAACTTTGAGGCAGTCACTAACTTTATCTACCTCGGCACCGCCGGAACCGAAACGAATGACACCAGTTTTGAGGTAAATCGAAGAATAATGCTGGCAAACAGATGCTACTTTGGACTAAGTAAGCAATTTAGAAGCAAGGCCACCTCTCGACAGACGAAGATTAAGCTATACAAGACACTGATACTACCCGTGTTGTTTTTATATGGTTCTGAAGCATGGGTACTTGTGAAAGCAGATGAGGCAGTGCTTGGAGTATTTGAGAGTAAGATTCTTCGTAAAATATATGGACCAGTTTGCGTAAATGGAGAATATAGGCGACGTACGAACCACGAGCTGTATGACGACGATAGTTACACACACTCGGCTACTGGGCGCCCCGTTGGTAGCGTGCTTGTATTACCAGTGCAGCGGTCGTGGCTTCGATTCCCTCCAGAAGCCTTGGTCTGTCGCTACTGTGGTTTCACAATGGACTTAAAATTGTCTAAGTGAGTCTGTAAAGGACTGCCAGTCTACCTAGCATTACATAACCTACACACATCAAAATACAACGGCTGCGTTGGCTAGGTCATATTTTCCAAATGGATGAAGAAGCTCCAGCAAAGAAGTCTTTTGCAGGCAAACACTGTGTTACACGCAAACCGGGTAGACCAAAAGCCCGATGAAAAGATCAAGTGGTGGGAGACACCTCGAACCTTGGTGTCAGAGATTTTAGAGTGAGCCCAAAAGATCGAGGCGCTTGAACGCTATTATACGTTCGGCTAGTGGAACAAATGTTCTGTCATAGCCAATTAAAGTAAGGTAAGTAAGATATTGAGCTGAAACTTTGCAGAGATTCTCTTTTTGTCCAGGTCAAGTTGGAAGATCGGCTATATCGGACTATATCTTGATTAAGCCCTATCTGCCGGCTTAAAGTTTTAGGCCCATCAAAGCCACATTTATTATCCGATTTTGGTGAATTTTAGAACAGTGAGTTGTGTTAAGCCACTCGATATTCTTCATCAATTTGGCCCCGATCGGTCCAGATTTAGTTATAGCTGCCATATAGACCGATCTCTCGATTATTGGCTGAAATTTTGCACATAGTGTTCCGTTATGACTTCCAACAACTGAGTCAACTACGGTCTAAACCGGTCTATAACCAGATATAGCTCCCATATAAATCGATCTCCCGATTTGACTTCCTGAGCCCCTGCAAGCGAATGACTAGATTGGTATACCCCCATGCTATGGTGGCAGGTATAGAAATTTTCAGGGGCGGTTAACCCCTTCTAATGCTGACTACATTAGTTAGGTACTGTACCTCTTGGTATGGTAGCCATGTAAAAACTTCTTCACAAAGAGGAGTCGCACTGCGGCACGCTGTGTGGTCTCGGCTATAAAAAGGTGTCCACTTATCACTGAGATATCAGTCATTGATATGTGAGAAGTTTGCCACTCTTCCTTAATGGAATTTTCATGGGCAAACTTACATTTGCAAAGAGAGAAGAATATCCCCTTCAATAGGAGCTATATCTGACATTAACATTAACTTACGTTAACATCACAAAACCAATAAGAATATAAAGTCGATCTCACTTATTTTTTATACGATCTTAGTTTACTATTTTAACGTAACGTATCACAAACAAAATAGAATAGTGAGTATATCCCCTCCTATGAGGTGTAGGGCATGAAAACAACAATAGCAACCACAATCAGAATAAAATAAAAAGTTTGAAACATCTTTAACAATGCAAACAAAGTCGAGAATTAAAATATCTTCAGTTTGAATGCAAAGCTTGTCTGAAAAAGTTTGTTTTTATTGCTTACTAATTCTGCCGAAAAATTAAAAATGGGTAGCACTGAAAGCAAACCCCTTGATATAGAAGGCAAATTACCAGAGGGTACAATGGAGTTCAAAATAAATGGAACTCCCTATACTGGTAAGCCGAAGCACTACTATATACTGAAGTGAAACCTAATAGAATGCAACTTTATGTGTGTTTTGAATGACAGTGAATCTCACAACCCTGGCGCCGGACACAACATTAAACACCTTCATCAGAGATCATGCCCAATTGACGGCCACCAAATTTATGTGCCTCGCGGGTGGTTGTGGCGCCTGTGTGGTTTCAATCAAAGGCAAAAATCCTGCAACAGGAGAAATTAAAATATGGTCAGCCAATTCGGTAAGTTCCACTCAAGGATAGACAAAGATAATTAGAAGCAGTTAAAGTTTTAGTTCAAAGTCATAATACGTAAAATTTTCGGTATACTAAAAACCTATTTTAAAATTAAGTTTTTTATTCCTGCCATTCAGTTGGGTGAGCATAGAACATAATGAAACAAAATTAGTAAACAAATTTTATTAAATTTTATGAAAATATTCTCTTCTGTTACGAAAAATTGCTGAACTACGGAAACATATCCTATTTTGAAAGAAATTGCAATTAGTTCATATACATAAAATGGGTATGGAAATTTCTTAAAATATTTTCCCTATAACCAGTATAAAAAAAAACATTAATTCACGTTCAAAAAGACTCCCGGAAGCGAAAATTACATCCTTGCTAGTAATCTGTGACAATATTTGACAAAGAATGAAATTTCAAGGATATTTTTCTTAGCTGCCAGTTAAACATGTACCCATTTACAGTCGGAATTTCTTAAAATCGGTTTTGTTTACATTTTTGGGCAATCTAGTGCATGCTGTAAAACGAAGGGCTGTGTGTGAATTGGCGTGTAAACATGTATGCGTACACACACAATTATCACGTGGGCAATTATCTACTTATTTTCGTGTTGATGTGCGGCTTAGTCAGTTGGTTTTGTTATGATTTCGTGTGTGCATCGTTACATCAGAAAGAAAAACAAGTAAAAAGGCGTAGAGTTCGGCAGGGCCAAACTTTAGATACCCACCACCACGGGTATATATGTAACCCACCTTTCGTCATAATACGGTGAAAAATGCATAATTTATATCCCCATAGCAGCTATGTCGAAATATGGACCGATTTGGACCAAATTCGGCACGGACATTAAGTACAAGTCATTGTTCAAATCATTGGGCCAAATCAAAGAGAAATGTCGAAGGGCCTAACAGAACTCAATGTCCCAAATTGCGGCGAAATCAGACAATAAATGCACCATTTTTGGGTCCAAGACCTTAAATCGAGAGATCGATCCATATGGCAGCTATATCCAAATCTGAACCGATCAAGGCCAAATTGCAGAAAGATGTCGGGGGGCCTAACACAACCCACAGTCCCAAATTTTGACAAACTTGGACAATAAATCCTCTCTTTATGGGCCCAAAACCCTAAATGAAGAGATCGGTCTATATGGCAGCTATATTCAAATCTGGGCCAAATTGAAGGAGGATGTCGAACAGCCTAACAGAACCTACTGTCCCAAATCGGACAATAAATGCGCCATTTGTGGGCCCAAGACCTTAAATCGAGACATCGGTCCATATGGCAGCTATATCCAAATCTGAACCGATCAAAAGCCAAATTGCAAAAAGATGTCGGGGGGCGTAACACAACTCACTGTCCCAAATTTTGACAAAATTGGACAAAAAAATCCTCTTTTTATGGACCCAAAACCCTAAATGAAGAGATCGGTCTATATCGCAGCTATATTCAAATCTGGACCGATCTGGGCCAAATTAAAGAAGGATGTCGAACAGCCTAACATAACCCACTGTCCCAAATTTTGGTAAAATCGGACAATAAATGCGCCAAATCTGAACCGATCAAATCGGACAATTAATGCGCCTTTCATGGGTCCAAAACGTTAAATCGAGAGATCGGTCTATATGGCAGCTTTATCCAAATCTGAACCGATCGAGGCCAAATTCCAGAACGATGTAGGGGGGGCCTAACACAACCCACAGTCCCAAATTTTGACAAAATCGGACGATAAATGCTCTTTTTATGGGCTCAAAACCCTAAATGACGAGATCGGTCTATATATCAGTTATATTCAAATCTGGACCGACCTGGGCCAAATTGAAGAAGGATGTCGAACAGCCTAACACAACCTACTGTCCCAAATTTTGGTAAAATCGGTCAATAAATGCGCCAAATCTGATCCGATCAAATCGGACAATTAATGCGCCTTTCATGGGCCCAAAACGTTAAATCGATAGATCGATCTATATGGCATCTATATCCAAATCTGAACCGATCAAGGCCAAATTACAGAAAGATGTCGGGGGGCGTAACACAACTCACTGTCCCAAATTTTGACAAAATTGGACAAAAAATCCTCTTTTTATTGGCCCAAAACCCTAAATGAAGAGATCGGTCTATGTGGCAGCTATATTTAAATCTGGGCCAAATTGAAGAAGGATGTCGAACAGCCTAACATAACCCACTGTCCCAAATTTTGGTGAAATCGGACAATATATGCGCCTTTCATGGGCCCAAAACGTTAAATCGAGAGATCGGTCTATATGGCAGCTATATCCAAATCTGAACCGATCACGGCCAAATTGCAGAAAGATGTCGGGGGCCTAACACAATCCACTGTCCCAAATTTTGGTGAAATCGGACAATAAATGCGTCTTTTATAAGCCCAAGACTTTAAACCGAGAGATCGGCCTATATGGCAGCTATATCCAAATCTGAACCGATCAAAGCCAAATTGCAGAAAGATGTCCGGGGGGCCTAACATAACCCTCTGTCCCAAATTTTGCTAAAATCGGACAATAAATGCACCTTTTATTGATCCGAGACCTTTAATCGAGAGATCGGTCTATATGAGAGCTATATGCAAATCTGGACTGATCGGGGCCAAATTGAAGAAGGATGTCGACTGACTTAACTCATCTCACTGTCCCAAATTTTGGCAAAATCGGATAAAAAATGTGGCTTTAATGGGCCTACGACCGTAATTCGGCGGATCGGTCTCTGTGGGGGCTATATCAGGATATAGTCCGATATAGCCCATCTTCAAACTTAAACTGCCTTTAGACAAAAAAAAGAATCTGTGCAAAGTTTCAGCTCAGTAATTCTCTTTTTAAAGACTGTAGCGTGATTTCAACAGACAGACGGACGGACATGACTCAATCGTTTAAGATTTTTACGACGATCAAGAATATATATACTACATAGGGTCGGAAATGGATATTTCGATGTGTTGCAAAAGGAATGACAAAATGAATATGCTACCATCGTTCGATGATGGGTGTAAAAAAATATGCCATATGAGAGTGGGTTTTGAAATTTGGAAAGAAATAAGAGCTGAGGTGTTAGTGAGATCGTGTGCAAAATTTCAAGGCTCTAGGTTGTCCGGGCGCCTTCGAACCACAATCGAAGACTTGGCAGCCTGTCAAAGGGCTCCCACAAAACCAGGGCCTTGAAATTTTGCACACGATCTCTCTAGCACCTCAGCTCTAACCAATCCACATGTCAAAGAGATATCTCCTTTTATAGGACCAAGACTTTAAATCGAGAGATCGGTCTATATGGCAGATGTATCCAAATCTGGACCGATCTGGGAAGATTTGAAGATGAATGTTAAAGGGCCTAACACAATTCACTGTCCCAAATTTCGGTGAAATCGGACAATAAATGCGTCTTTTATGGGTCCAAGACCTTTAATCGAGTTATGGGTCTATATGGCAGCGTTAGCACCCGATCTCGCTAGTACCTCAGCTTTAACCAATCCAAATTTCAAGGATATATCTCTACCTATTCTCATAGGGCATATTTTTAACCAGTTTATTTTTTCTTATTATTTTTAAAAACTCCAGATTTAAGAGAAATATTCTTTGCAACCCTATAAGGCAACATAGGGGAACGCCCCACCCAAAGGGACATATTTACAGATTGGTATCGCCTATCCCCCAAATAAAACCTCTAAGCCAACTTGTAGACCCATCGGTCGAACGTTGAACTCCTGGGTTCAAATTTCGGAGAGAACATTAGAAAAAACATTTCTGTGGGGGTTATCCCCTCCTAAGGCTGGCGACATGTGTGAGGTGCCATGCCATGTGAAAACTACCTCCAAGTAGGTATCGCACTGCAGCACGCCTTTCGGACTCGGCTATAAAAAGGAGGTTCCTTATCATTAAGCTTAAGCTTGAATCGGAGAGTACTCATTGATATGTTAGAAGTTTGCTCATGTTCCTTAATAGAATGTTCCTGAGCAAATTTGCAATTTTGATAGTTTGCTGAATCTTTGTGGTAGAGAAGGCCGCCAAACACTTGTTTCTGAATTTTAATAAAGGGTGATTTTTTAGCTATTATCTTGTTGGCAACACTGGTTTAAACAGCTCACTCAGGTTTCGTGTTTTATTTCACTGTCAAAAATCTTCAGTTTGATTTATAATTTAACCATGAATCGTCTTAGAAACGAACAATGCTTCCAAATTATTGAACTTTATTATCAAAATGCGTGCTCTGTTAAGAAAGTTCATCGCGCGCTTCTTCCATTCCATCGACAAAGCTCATTTTTGGCTTAATGGGAACGTAAATAAGCAGAATTGACGATTTTGGAGTAAAGATCAGCCAGAAGCATTGCAAGAGCTACCTATGCCTTTAGAGAAAGTCACAGTTGGGTGCGGTTTATAGGCTGGTGGCATCATTGGACCGTACTTCTTCATAGATTATGTTAATCGTAAAGTAACTGTGATTGGTGAGCGATATCCAAGAGATGATATCCGACTTTTTCTTGCCCAAAATGGAAGAGTTTGACTTGCATGACTTGTTGTTTCAACAAGGCGGTGCCACATGCCACATGGACTTATTGAGAGGCGAGTACGATGAACATTTTATTTCACGTTCGGTATCGATCGATTGGCCGCCTACATCGTGTGCCTTTAGACATATCATAACTCTTAAACTTGAATCGAACATTACTCATTGATGCTGGGGACTTCCCTCAGGTATGCAGCCATATAAATTTTCTCTACTACATAGTGTAACTCTGCTGTACACTGTTCTTACTAAAACTGGAGATCCTTTACAATTCAGCTTAAAACTTGGAACAGTAATCGTTGATATGAGAGAAGTATCGTCGCTGTTCCTTAATGGAATTTTCATGGGAAAGTATGCAACTTACACAGTAAAGGGAATATGAATCGAACCACGGTTCGTTTACTTGATCACTTTTTTGGGCAACTTGAATGAAGTTTATCTGGTCATTATGGTTATGGTTTTAAATGAAATTTTTTACTTTTATGAAATTTTAATTTTAGGAATTTTTTTTGGGTTTGGGTTAAATTTGAAAAGTAATATAATCGAAAACAAAATCATTTTTTTAACACATTTTGATTTATTTTTCTTTGGAATATTTTTGTGTGTTTTTGTGATTAGCCTGCAATTAATGTGCCGGTTTTTTCCTTCTCTACAATGCAGAATAACCTTGCAAACATGTTCGAAAATTAACAAATAATTAAAACAATCAAAATAAATAATAAAGTAATACAGCTTAAACAATGTCATAACAACAAAAAATAGATTAGCAATTGTCTAATAACTAGACCCAAATTTACTGAACCAGTTCCAGACTCAAGCTTAGCAATGACATTGGCATGAGACAAAAACTTGATATTGCAAAAAATGAGAACTTACCTCACCTCTCTATTCAGGCCGGATCAAATCTTCGGTATCCAACAACAATAATGCTTCTACAAATTTACATTTACATACAACTTCTATCACTGTTGCGTTCGTACTCGTCTTCTGATTCCGCCAGGAGTTCATCCTCACAAGATTCGTTAGATCTTGTCACGAAGAGCAGCCGTACGCATCCTAGGGGGGGTGAGAAAGCAGTGGAACCACTCTTCCTCAGAATCTTGGACAGTTCACACTGAGATCCTTATTCTGTCATCTTCTGTCTTTCTTCCTGCTGGGCTTCCAGGTTGAACAAACCGCCTTATTGATGAATGTCATCCCATTATTCATTGTTTGTATCAAGTACTCAATGCCCTCTATACCCGAAATCAAATGGAAGAATCTTGGAAAGAATGATCCCGCATCATCATCCAAAAACCCAATGGATGAAGACCTCTTCATTCAAGTCAAAGTCAATGTGATGTGGAGAAAATATACAAATGAAATAAATTCTTAGCCTACATTGCACTCAAAGTTTGGTTTAAAGTATCGAAAGATCGGCTTTGCTCGACTTTATTTCTTAGATTAATATCAGCAACATCTATATATCATTTCAGTGCCTTGTATTGCTGAATACCTGCGGATCTTGGGAGATCACCACTTGCGAGGGTATTGGAAATCAACTCGATGGCTATCATCCCATACAAAAACGCATGGCCAAGCTAAATGCCACTCAATGTGGATACTGCACTCCGGGTTTTGTAATGAACATGTACAGCTTGTTGGAGTCCAAAGCAGGTCAAGCCACCATGGAGGAAATTGAGAATGCCTTCAGTGGCAACACATGTCGTTGCACTGGTTATAGACCCATTTTGGATGCTATGAAATCATTTGCCTCAGATAATTTTGTTATGCTGCCCGCCGAAGAATGCCAAGATATTGAAGATCTGGTAGGCAAAAAATGTCCCAAAAGTGATTCGGGGGCCTTGTGTTCGGGTCAGTGTCATAAACCTATGAAAATGTTACGCTATGCCGATGGAATTTTATGGTTTTGGCCTCAAGATCTCAAGGAGCTCTTGCTGATTCTCAGCCAAATACCAGCAGATGAGGAATATATGTTGGTGGGAGGCAACACTGCCCATGGAGTTTATCGTCGTTCCGAAAATATTAAACATTTTATAGACATTCATGGTGTGGCCCAGTTGAAGGAATTCAAATTGTCCAAAGACAAATTAACATTGGGTGCCAGTTTGACACTTTCAGAAGCAATGGATATCTTCAATAAAGTATCAGATGAGAAGGGATTCCAGTATTGCCAAGAGCTATGGCAACATTTTCAACTCATAGCCAATGTGCCAGTGAGAAATGTAAGTATTTTTGCTATATTCTAAAATATTTGAAGATCTATGGATGGTAAGTGTATTAAAAATAAAAGCTTTCTTTAAATACCCGTTTTGTTTATATGCTCTCGTGTTTTTTTTTAACATAGACTAATAAACGCGTTATTCTTAGTATGCATTATCATATTAAATAATTCTTTGAAGGGGCATGGACACTTAAATTAGAATTTTTATGTTTAGTTTACTAAATTTAGTATCACGTCTACTTTAGTGGGCTTACTGAACTATGCATATAACATGAAATGCAAATGGTTGAATTAATTATTTTCTTATTTATATTCTATTAACTTTTAACATTATTCGTGATAACGGTTTGGTGTTTGATTCTTCAACTATGACTAATGCCAATTTTGGGTTTAGTAGTGAAGTAGAGAAATTTGTATTGAGTAAAGTAATGGCAAAAGCCCGGCAAGGTATGTTATGCGACACCAAAGGCTTACAGACCTATAAGCCTTACGTTCTTTCTACTCAAAAACCCTTGAACGTATGGTGAATTCCATGATAAAGTTTTTGGTAGGTTCCTGCCAAAATTGGTAGGTTATGTTTTCTTGTTGGGTGGACCTCAACTTCTGATAGGTTTTCCAAGACATAAATAAAGAACTAGCAAGGAAAGGCAAAAAGCGGGCGGTGCCGAAATTATAAAACCCTAAACCTACACAAGAGGAACAAAGTAGGAGATATATCTAATTCTGAACCAATTTGGATGATGGACCCGGAGGATGTGTTCAGTATCAAATATGTTGAAACTATAAAAAATACGGTGGACAAATGACATTATTGCAAATCTGATGAACATATATATGGGAGCTATATCTAAATCTGAACCGATTTCTACGAAATTCACCAATAATGTCGAGCGTCATTGGAAAATCCTTCCTGCAAAATTTCAAGAGAATCGGTTGACAAATTACCATTTTAATGCATTATTACTGAAAATCGGACGAACATATATATAGGAGCTATATCTAAATCTGAACCGATTTCTATGAAATTTACCAGTAATGTCGAGAGTCATTAGAAAATCCTTCCTGCCGAATTTCTAGAGAATGGGTTAACAAAAGAGCACTTTATTGCATTATTAGTGGAAATCGAACGAACATATATGTGGGAGCTATATCTAAATCTGAACCGATTTCTATGAAATTCACCAATAATGTCGAGGGTCATTAGAAAATCTTTCCTGCCAAATTTCAATAACATCGCTTAACAAATGACCATTTTATTGCAGTATTACTTCAAATCGGACGAACACATATATGGGAGCTATATCTAAATCTGAACCGATTTCTATGAAATTCACTGATAATGTCGAGAGTTATAAGAAAATCCTTCCTGCCAAACTTCAAGAGAATCGCTTAACAAATGAAGACTTTATTGCAATATTTCTCAAAATCGGGCGAACACATACATGGGAACTATATCTCAATTTGAACCGATTTCGAGCAATATTGTGGAAGTCGCCGAGGATAGCGTTGTACAAAATTTCGGCAAGGTTGGTCAATAAATGCGCTTGCAGTGGCTCGAGGAGTGAAAATCGGGCGATAAATATATATGAGAGCCATATCTATATATGAACCGACTTCTATGAAATGCATCACCAATGTCGAGAGTCAAAAGAAACTCCTTCCTAACAAATTTCAAGGAAATCGGTTAACAAATGACCATTTTATTGCATTATTACTGCAAATCGGACGAACATATATGTGGGAGCTATATCTAAATCTGAACCGATTTGTATGAAATTCATCAATAATGTCGAGGGTCATTAGAAAATCCTTCCTGCCAAATCTCAATAACATCGCTTAACAAATGACCATTTTATTGCAGTATTACTTCAAATCGGACGAACATATATATGGGAGCTATATCTAAATCTGAACCGATTTCTATGAAATTCACTGATAATGTCGAGAGTTATAAGAAAATCCTTCCTGCCAAACTTCAAGAGAATCGCTTAACAAATGAAGACTTTATTGCAATATTTCTTAAAATCGGGCGAACATATACATGGGAACTATATCTAAATCTGAACCGATTTCGAGCAAATTTTATACACATTGTGGAAGTCATCAAGGTGAGCGTTGTACAAAATTTAGGGAAGCTTGGTCAATAAATGCGATTGCAGTGGCTCTAGGAGTAGAAATCGGGCGAGATATATATAGAGAGCTATATCTAAATCTGAACCGATTGCCATTAAATTCACCAGTAATTTCGAGAATCGAGAGAAAATCCTTCCTAACAAATTTCAAGAAAATCGGTCAACAAATGAGCATTTTATTGCATTGTTACTGCAGATCGGACGAACATATATATGGAAGCTATATCCAAATCTGAACCGATTTCTTTGAAATTCACCTGTAATGTCGGAAGTCATAAGGAAATCCTTTCTGTCAAATTTCAAGAGAATCGGTTAACAAATGAGCATTTTATTGCATTGTTACACCAAATCGGACGAACATATATATGGCACCTATATCTAAATCTGAACCGATTTTTTCCAATTTCAATAGACTTTTTCTCTAGGCCGAAAAACATGCCAGTACCAAGTTCGAAGATGATCGGATGAAACTGTGACCTTTAGTTTGTACACAAACTAATATGGACAGGCGGACAGGCAGACGGACAGACAGACAGGCAAACAGACAGACGGACATAGTTATTCGAATCCGAAATTGATTCTAAGTCGATTGGTCACTTACTTATCAAAGGGTCTATCTCTCTTCCTTTTGGGTGTTACAAACAAATGCACTAAGTTATAATACCCTGTACCACAGTAGTGGTGTCGTGTCTGTGTATTCATTGGTGGTTTCTGTGTATTCGTCGGTGTTATTTTTCGTTGGTAGTTCTTAAGACATACACCAGATTTGTCGCTTGTAGAACATTTGGTAGGTTTTGGTCCCTAAAACCTATGTACAGCATTCTGATCCAATCTAATTAGACCAGTACCAGATGAACAGGATTCTTAGAGACTGGATAAACAAGTAGCAAATGGATTATTTGTGGATTTTATGGCATAAAGATAAGGAAGATAGTGGCGTAGGGCACGCCACAGTTTTCATTTTGAAGACTTTGGAGAGACTAATGATCGAGACGGTCCCTAATACATATGTTAGTATTAGGGACCGGCTCGACCATTAACGGGTATGTGGCTATCAGCATGCGTACACTAAGGGTCGGTCCATTGATAATGCCCTTCATGATGCGGTAGGCTACATCGAGGGGAATTAGGGTGTGGCCAACTTCACCTTAGAGGTCTTCTTGGACATAGAAGGACCTTTTAATAAGGCGTAGTTGTGGTCCATACATGGCGCTCTGGAGGACATGACGGTTCCCCCTGTTTTGGTAAGTTGAGTTGATACATTGCTGAAAGGGGTGATTTTCAACGCATCTCTGGCATAGAGCTCGATATGGAAGATTTTGACCATAGGAACTTCGCAAGGAGGAGTTTTTATCTCCTCCATTGGGGCTTTTGGTGATTAATGGGATTCTGAGATATTTTGAGAGGTTTAGGGTGAAGGTCGTTGCCTACGCGGATGACGTCGTCATCATGCTAGATGGCCGTTGCCTCTCTACTATTACGAACCAGGAGAAGGAAGCTGAGGTTTTCTAAGGGACCCGTCTTGAGAGGTATGGAGCAACAGCTCTCTTTGGAGGCCAAGTACTTGGGCTTGATTGTTGACCAAAATCTTAAGTCAAAGAGGAAACGTTGAAAAACAGGTCAAAAGACGACTGAACGCGCTCTACTCATGCCGCAACTCGATACAAAGGAGTTCCAGCCTAAGGCCGCAAAATGATCGAGAAGGTTCAGGGTACCGCTGCAGTGCAAATCTCTATGGCAAAGAGAAGTGCCCCTAGAGAGGCTCTGAAAGCCATTCCCGATCGCATGCCTTTGCACCTATATGTTGTGGTGCGTGGCAATAAAGATCGTCAGGAGACTGAGGTAGTCATGTACGTGGCGCTTCTGCAAATGCAAATTTGTCCATAAACATTCCATTAAGGAACATGGGCAAACTTTTCACAAATCAATGAGAGCTGTTCGATTCAAGTTAAAGCTCTGTGATAGGGGCCTCCTATTTAAAGCCAAGTCCGAACGGGGAGAAGTTTTTATATGGAAAAGTACCTCACAAATGTCGCCAGCATTAGGAGGGGAAAACCACCGCTGAAAAATTTTTTCTGATATTCTCGCCAGGATTCGAATCTAGGCGATTAGTGTCATAGGCGGATCTGCTTACCTCTGCGCTAAGGTGGCCTCCTCTAAAATGCATTTCAAGGGTTGCACAGGTGCGAACTGTGACAACTTTAATTGAGATATGCATCAAGACCCTCATATTTAACCTTAGAAAAACCCCCTTGCCATTGAGCTTAAACTTGAAGCGGATAGCAATCATTGATATAGAAAAGTATCCACACGCTGTTCATTATTAACCATGACCATGGGCAAATTTGGTTTGCAGAATATTTGCTGATAATGTTGAGATGATTATTTAATCCTTTGACCCTTTCAGAATGGCACACTGGGTGGTAATATTTCAACTAAAAAAGCCCATAGAGAATTTCGATCGGATGTTTTCTTACTGCTGGAGACTCTTAATGCCAAAGTCATAGTCTGTCGTGCGCCCGATGGAAACCCCATAACATTTTCAATGGCCGAATTTATGACGGACACCACACCGAAAACCATAATTCTTGCTTTTGAATTGCCGGCCTATTCCAAGGACAACTTTATATTCAAATCATACAAGGTAAGAGTAATAACCACCGATCTGAAATTGAAATTATATGACTTCTTTTGTCATGCTTCAGATTATGCCCAGAGCCCAAAATGCTGCTGCCTATGTAAATGCTGGATTTTTGCTGGAATTGGAATCGCTTGCCACAGGCATTGTCAAAACTGCCCGAATATGTTTTGGAGGCATAAGACCTGATTTTGTTCATGCTACAGCTGTTGAGGAGTCGTTGCAGGGCCAGTGTTTCTATGATAAAGGTGTGGTAGAAAATCTCTTTTCGACTCTGTCCAGCTCTTTGCAGCCTGATGCTGTATTGCCCAATGCTTCACCAGAATATCGCATGAAGTTGGCCTCGGGGCTGCTATTCAAATTCCTATTGGTCCACAGTCCACGGGATAGAGTGCGCCAGGATTACATAAGTGGCGGCCCTTTATTGAAGCGAGAGCTCTCCTCCGGCCTTCAGACATTTGACACCCAACCAAGTAATTATCCCGTAACTCAGCCTGTACAGAAATTAGAAGGTAGATTTTGTTCAGATTATTGCAGGATCAAAATCTAATTTCGTTTTGTTTCCTTTCTGTGGTTATAGCTTTGATTCAATGCGCCGGTGAGGCCAAATATATGAACGACTTAATAACCTCCCAGAATACGGTGCATTGTGCTTTCGTGGGAGCCACCAAGGTGGGAAGTATGATTGAAAGCATTGATGCCTCGCAGGCTTTGCAGATGCCCGGAGTTGTGGCCTTCTTTTCAGCCAAGGATATTCCTGGCATTAATTCTATTGTTGATACCGTACAAACATATGAAGTGGAGGAGCTATTCACTGCAGGTTTGGTGCGCTATCATAACCAGCCTTTGGGTATGATTGTAGCTCAGAGTAGGGATATAGCCGAAAGGGCCACCAAGAATGTCAAGGTTTTCTACTCGCGAGGTGACTCAGCACTCATCATTATGCCCACTATGGCGGATGTCTTGGATAATAATCGCTTGGATCGCATTGCACCCATGTTAAAACCGAATGTCTCACAAGTAAAGTTGTCCGCCCAGGCAGATTATGAAGTAAATGGTATTTTCGAAATAGGTCTTCAGTATCACTTCACCATGGAGCCACAAACCTGCATTGTGATACCAGGGGAAGAACGTCTAAAGGTGTACTCCTCCACACAATGGCACAATCATACCCAAGCTGCTATTGCTAAGATGCTGCAACTCAAGGTTGCCCAAGTGCAGCTGAAGATTCGACGCCTTGGTGGAGGCTATGGCGCCAAACTGACCCGCTGTAATTTTGTGGCCTGTGCTGCCTCTCTGGCTGCCCAGAAACTCAATCGTCCTGTTCGATTTGTGCAATCTCTGGAGTCCATGATGGATACCCTGGGTAAACGTTGGGCTTACCGCTCCGATTACAAGGTTCATGTTCAGGCAAATGGTAAATTTGTGGCAATGCAACACAATTTTTATGGAGATGCCGGTTGGAGTCCCAACGAAAATGCTGCACCTATACATACTTTGACTTCGTTTAGAAGTTGTTATAATTTTACCGCCGAAAATCTTCGACTCGAAGGAAATGTTGTGTTGACAGATGCTCCCAGCTCTACCTTTATGCGAGCTCCTGGTTCTTTGGAGGGTGGGTAGAAGGTCTAACATAATCAAAAGTTCCTGTTTTCTCAGAAGGAAAATTTTACAGGTACTGCTATGATTGAGAATATAATGGAGCACATAGCCTTTGAGGGCAATCTGGATCCTGCCGATACACGCATGATAAATATCAAAGAAGGTAATAGAATGAGAGTGTTGCTACCCCAATTCCTAAAATCCAGCGAATATAAGAACCGACGTTTGGAAATAGATCAGTTCAATGCCCAGAATCGTTGGCTGAAGAAAGGCCTGGGCTTGGCAATTATAGATTTTCCCTATCAATATTATCCCAAGTTTGGTACTTATCCAGCAACGGTCACCATTTATCATGGTGATGGTTCTGTGGTTATTACTCATGGAGGCATTGAAATGGGTCAAGGTAGGTTAAGAATACTAAATCTCTCTCTCTCTCTCTCCCTCTCTCTGTCTGTGACTCATTTCCTTCTCCTTTTTCAGGTATTAATACCAAAGCTGCCCAGGTGGCTGCTCTTGTTTTAGGAATTCCTTTGGACTTTGTGAAAATTGAAAGCACCGATACAATTAATGGTGCCAACGCCCTTTGGAGCAGCAATTCCATGACCAGCGAATGTGTTTGCTATGCCATTCGCAAGTGTTGCAATACCCTTAATGAACGTCTGAAGCCAATTCGTGATTCCCTGGGCAAAAATGCCACTTGGATGCAGGTAGTGCAAGTTGCTTGGCAAAATTCCACAAATCTCATTGCCACTGAGCAATACAAATTTGGAGATATACAAGAGTACAACATTTACTGCATAGCATTGACCGAAGTGCAGGTGGATATCTTAACGGGAAACCATTTGATTAAGCGTGTCGATATTCTTCAAGATGTGGGTGAAAGTTTGAGTCCCAATGTTGATATTGGTCAAATTGAGGGAGCATTTGTTACTGGCCTTGGTTACTGGTTGACAGAGCAGTTAGTCTATGATCGTCAAACTGGTCAACTGTTGACCAATAACACTTGGACCTATAAGACACCCGGAGCCAAGGATATACCCATAGATTTTCGCATTGAAATGTTACGTGGCCCAGCAAATACCACAGGTTTTATGAGCTCCAAGGGCTGTGGAGAGCCTCCAACGTGTTTGGCTGTCAGTGTAATATTCGCCCTACAGCATGCCATACAATCGGCCCGTCAAGATGCTGGCTTGCAGCGGGAATGGGTTCGTTTAGGAGCACCCACTACACCAGAGACTATTGTCCTAAATGCTGGCTGCGATGTTGCATCATTCTCGTTGGAGTAATTCAGAATAAATTCTTCAAAGAAAAATATTAAACAACTATTTAGTCATTAAGGTCTTTCGAAGTACACCATAAATGCGATACACCGCTGCAGATCTCTGGTGAAGACTCCAGGCACTCAAATTTGGATATCAAATGTTTGTTTGGTGGGTTTTGTGGAATTGTAGCTTCCGCCAGTGGCTTGATTCCAAGTTTTTATACCAGACTCTTGTTTTTTTTTTATTTACTTTAATGAGGCAAATAAAAATTGATTGCAAGTACCCTATGAGGTTGTCACTGGTTTCCATTCGTCGAAGATTATTGGGCAAATTACGACTGAGTCGAAAATCCTTTGGGCGATGAAAAGATTCGACTTCTTTAAGTCGTCAGGCCCTGATGATGTATCACTGTTTCAATAACAAGCTGTTTCCGAAAGACTGGCTCCTTGGCTTAGGGAGATATACTCTGCATGTATCAGCATGTCCTACATGAGACATAGAGGGATACAAAGTTCATTTTCATGCCAAAAGCAGGAAAACCTTACCACATGGAGCCAAAAGATTTTCGTCTTATTAGTCTGGCATCTTTTATGCTGATATCTCTGGAGAGGTTGATAGAAACAAGGATTCCAGGAAATCACCTGTCTCGGCAATAGCAAGCATGTACTAAGGACAAGTCCACGGAAACAGCCCTTCACGACGTAGTCGCCTACATTAACGGATCTCCAGTTGTCAATGAATATACAATGGTAGCATTTCTTGACATTGAAAGTGCTTTCAAAAATAAACAAGTAAGAGCGCGCTAAGTTTGGCCGGGCCGAATCTTATATACCCTCCACCATGAATAGCATTTGTCGAGTTCTTTGCGCGGTATCTCTTTTCAGGCAAACAAAGAATAATGAATAAGAACAGGTATGCTATTGGATCTATATTTAGTTATAGTCAGATTCGGACCATAAAGGAATTTAATGCTGAACATTGTAGAAGTCATTGTGTAATATTTCAGTCCATTCGGATAAGAAGTGCGCTTTGTAGGGGCTCAAGAAGCAAAATTGGGAGATAGGTTTATATGGTAGATGTATCAAGCTATAGAACGATTCAGACCATATTAGACACGTATGTTGAAGGTCATGAGAGAAGCCATTGTAGAAAATTTCAGCCAAATCGGATGAGAATTGCGCTCTCTAGAGGTTCAAGAAGTCAAGACCCAGATCGGTTCATATGGCAGCTATATCAGGTTATATACCGATTTAAGCCATATTAAGCACAGTTATTGGAAGTCATAACAAAACACCTCATGCAAAATTTCAGCCAAATCGGATGAGAATTGCGCTCTCTAGAGGCTCAAGAAGTCAAGATCCAAGATCGGTTTATATGACAGCTATACCAGATTATGAACCGATTTCAAATATACTTATCACAGTTGTTGGAAGTCATAACAAAACACTATGTGCAAAATTTCAGTTAAATCGGATGAGAATTGCGCCCTGTAGCCGCTCAAGAAGTCAAGACCTAAGATCGGTTTATATGGCAGGTTTATCAAAATATGGACCGATTTAAACCATACTGAGCGTAGTTGTTGAAAGTGATACCAACACACCATGTGCAAAATTTCAATAAAATCGGACGAAAATTGTGCGCTCTAGAGGCTTAAGAAGTCAAGACCCATGATCGGTTTATATGGCAGCTATATCAAAACATTAACCGATTTGGCCCATTTACAGTATCAACCCACCTACACTAATAAAAAATATTTTTGCAAAATTTCAAGCGGCTAGCTTTACTCCTTCGAAAGTTAGCGTGCTCCGACAGACAGACGGACGGACATGACTAGATCGACCTAAAATGACATGACGATCAAGAGTATATCTACTTTCTGGGGTCTTAGATGCATATTTCGAGGTATTACAAACAGAATGACGAAATTAGTATACCCCCATCCTATGGTGGGGGGTATAAAAAGCGGCTCAAGTAGGGTGTTATCCACACTGCCTGGAACATCGGATATTGTATCAAGGATAACACAGTGTCCGTATCCGCCACATGACTAATAAGAAAGCTACCTTAACCTCACGGCAGGGGTCGCTGCAATTTATCTGCCCACAATGTCCAGAGTCATAAGATGTATCATTAAATTCAGTGCATCATATGGTGTCGTTCTCGGTGCTGTTGTGATTCACAAACAAGCCATCCTTTGGAGGCGGTTGTGTATTGAACAGTAGATGGACTTTTGAATCGCCGTCCACCATACCACAACACCATATAGCATTACAGATCTGAAAACTGCAGTATATACAAAACTAAATGACCCGAGCCCGCTCCGCTGCGTCTTCTTGTACTTTATATGGAACAAAAGTTTCCTTGGAATATTTATTTTCGACATGTTGGGTATCAATTCTTGCAAAAATGGGTATCAATTCTTGCTCTACCCCCCAATACCGATTTAGGGGTGTTTTGGGGAGTGGGGTGGTCTCCCAAACACTAAGCCCGGAAAATATATCAGCAATGTTACCTATTCTCATATATCTATAAGTTTGTCCCCTTTGGGGGATGTTTTTGGGGGGAGGCGGCCCCCAAGAAACTTGGTCCCATATTTGGATATCGGAATCGTATTCTTCTTTCAGATGCCTTTTATTTAAGCCCCATATTCCCATGGTCAGTAAATAAGTCCTGTTTGGGGGGTGTTTTGGGAAAGGGGTGGACCCCCAGAAACGTGGTGCCACATTTGGATATCAGATTCGTATTCTACTCGCAAATACCTTTCATTTGAATCCCATATTGCCATGGTTGGTAAATATGTCCGATTTAGTGGTGTTTAGGGGGCTGGGGTGGTCCCCTAACACTTGGTCCGACAATTGGATATCAGATACGTTTTCTTATCCTAAATACCTTTCATTTGACTCCCATATTGTCATGATTGGTTTAAATATATGTTTGGTAGGTTTTAGAGTCGGGCAGCCCCCCTAGGTACCCCATCCGGAATTTGGATACCAAATTTTTATTTTTAGGGTACTATATGAGAGCACACAAAATTTCGCTTAAATCGCACCACCAATTTCCTGGCGATCTGGCACTTCTGAAAATAAGGGTAAGGGGGAGGGTCCGTCCCCCCTTTAGATATCAAAAAATGTAGTACCCTATTTTCACCAATTTCAAGAAAATCGGTTCAGCAAACAAACACAAATTGATTTTTATATGTAAGATGCATGACCCCCGGTCTAAACCCCCAACTTTTGCCAATGGCTCTCTTGCAGAGAGACCAAGAGTGGTCTTTCTTACCCTTTCCAAAATGTTGGATTTGAAGTTCAACTTCCTGTCCAGCAAAACACCCGGGTATTTTGCTCTTTCTGCAAATGGAACATTCTCTCCTCTCAAGGAGACTGATTCCACTGTAGGCAACTTGAATCTCCTGGTGAAAAGAACTACTTCTGTCTTGCCCGGATTTATACCTAGACCACTTTCGATAGCCCACTTTGCTATTGCACTTAGAGCTTCCTGAAGTATATCTCTGAGAGTGCTGGGAAACTTACACCTAACCGCAATTGCCACGTCATCAGCATACGCGACCACTTTTACACCTTTTTCTTCCAGAGACAATAATATATTGTTAGTGGCTATATTTCTGGCTTTAGACCTAGTAAATCTACCATAGAACAGATATTCACACTGCGCCAAATCCAGGAAAAGACCCGAGAAGGACAAATCAACACCTACCATCTCTTTGTTGACTACAAAGCCGCCTTCGATACTCCTTTACGTTCAAAGGTATTTCAAGCGATGTCTGAGTTTGGAATCCCTACAAAATGAATAAGACTACGCGTTCCTCAATAAGAATAGGAAAGAATCTCTTCGAACCATTTAATACCAAACGAGGTTTCAGACAAGGAGACAGCCTATCGTGTGATCTCTTTAATATCCTGTTGGAAAAGATTATACGAGATGCAGATGTGAATAGATATGGCACACTAATCACAAGAGAAACCATGCTACGCGCCTATATTGACGACATCGATCGGTCATAGGTCGGTCACCGGAAGTAGTAACTGCAACCTTTGAAAGAATCGAAAGAGAGTCAGTGAAAATGGGTCGGGCAGTAAATGGAGATAAGACAAACTGGATGGTTTCAACTCCCAAAACGCCTTGTACAACCGAGCTGAGAAAGAAAATGGGGAAAGTTGGGAACCACAACTTTGAGACAGTCAGTAACTTTACCTAACTCGGCACCACCGTAACCGAAACGAATTTGACCAGTTTTGAGATTAAGCGAAGAATAATTCTGCCAAACAGATGCTACTTTGGACTAAGTAAGCACTTTAGAAACATTGCCACCTCTCGACAGACGAAGATTACATTATACAAGACACTGATACAGCCCGTGCTGTTTTATGGTTCTGAAGCATGGGTACTTGTAAAAGCAGATGAGGTAGTACTTGGAGTGTTTTGAGAGAAAGATTCTTCGTAAAATATATGGACCAGTTTGCGTTTATGGAGAATATAGACGACGTATGAACCACGAGCTGTATGAGCTGTATGACAACGATAGCATAGTTACAAGCATCAAAATACAACGGTTGCGTTGGCTAGGTCATGTTGTCAGAATGGATGAAGAAGCTCTAGCAAAGAAGTCTTTTGAAGGCAAACACGGTGGAACACGAAAACCGGGAAGACCAAAAGCCCGATGGAAAGATCAGGTGGTGGGAGACACCTCGAAACTTGGTGTCAGAGATTTTAGAATGAGCGCAGAAGATCGAGGCGCTTGGAACGCTATTCTACGTTCGGCTAGTGGAACTGTAGAAAAAGTCGGATGCTTTATGTTCTGCTTTCAGTGGAGTTTTATTTCAGACTAAATGTTTTAAAATTCATGTGGGTATGGTTACATATATACATTAGATATATAGATAAAGAAATGAGAGCAAATTGTACATTAATGACAAATGTCATTAAAAGCAAACTAGATAATAATTCATTGTTGTATTTTATAGTAGTGAATGCCGAATAGACTTTGCTATTTCTAACACCTCCCCTCAAAGTCATGAGGCAGGCAAGATACTTCTGCTGATCAAACCAAGGTTGTGAATATGCTTGGTGTGTTTGATCGCTCCCAAACCTTTCGTGAAAACATCAGCCTCCATTTCATCGGTTGGTTTATATTCCAGCTGGATATCTCCACGTTGTTGAGTTTGATGTAAAAACTGATGTCGCACATCAATGTGCTTTGTTCGAGAATGGTAGCCAACTGACTGAATTAATTTTTGTGCGCTTTGGCTGTCATTAAAAAGTTTTAAGTTGCTTACGTTGACTCCAATTTCGCTCATTATGTGCTTAAGGTAAATAGCTTCTTTGGTAGCTTCGGTAATGGCAAGAAATTCGGCCTCAGTGCTTGATAAGGCCACCGTGCGCTGCTTTCGTGCTTCCCAAGATATTACACTTCCATTAAGTATAAATCCGTATCCAGAATATGATTTTCGATCGGCTAAATTGTTTCCCCAGTCCGCATCGACTACACCATAAATACTTGAAGATGTTTTTCTATAAAGAAGGCCATAATCTGCGGTTCCATTGAGGTAACGTAAAACTCTCTTTGCAGCTTGCCAATGTTTAGTGCCATAGTTGCTGTTAAACTGGCTTAGAAAGTTCACTGCGTAGGCTACGTCGGGTCGAGTTGAAACGGCTAAGTACATCATTGCACCGATCAAGCTTTGATATGGGTATTTCTTCATTAGGTTGTAGTCAGGTTTTGATGGTTTATCCAGCTTACAATTTTGATCCAATGGTGTTTTTACTGCTTTTGAATTTTCCATTTTGAATCGCACTAGGATTGATTCTGTGTAGCTTTTTTGGCTTAAAAATATGAAGTTGTTTTCAATGCTTTGGAGGAATTCAATTCCTAAAATTTTCTTGACTTTTCCAAGGTCTTTCATTTCGAAAGATTTTGCAAGAGATTGCTTTATTTCCTTTCGCCAATTTTCGTCATTGGTTGCAATAAGCAAATCATCCACATAGATTGTTACAAACATAATTTTGTCACCTTTTTGGTTAAAAAACAAACAAGGGTCTTGTTGTGATGCTTTAAGACCTAATTGAAACATTTTTTCTGTCAATTTTTTATACCACTGCAGTCCGGATTGGCGTAAACCATACAGTGCTTTTATTAACTTGCACACAGGCCGTTTAGTTTTATTTAACGCATTTATCCACTTCTTAGCTAAATTCTTAGCTTCTCGCCACTTTGCAGGGTTTGTACCCATTTCACAACCAGTCTCAATTTTTTCTAAAAATTTAAGTAAAAAATCAGGAATTTCTGTATAAATGTCTTCGTCAAGTTCGCCGTTTAAATATGCCGTAACGAAGTCCATTTGGTGAATTTCCAACGATTGTTGTGCGGCTATGGCTGATATTAGTCGTATTGTAGACGAGCGAACCACAGGCGAATATGTTTGTGTAAAGTCCTCCCCTGGCCGCTGAGAATAGCCCTTCGCAACCAATCTCACCTTCTTCTTGTTATGATCTTTGGTGCGAAATACTAGCCTATTGCCTATAACTTGCTTCTCTGTTGGTCTCTCAACGATATTCCAAGTGCCATTTATCAATTGAGCTAAATATTCATCTTCGATGGCAGCCTGCCATTGTTTGCTCTCATCACAGCTCATAGCTTCTTTAAATGTTAGTGGGTCTCCGGTTAAGGCAACGTTAGCATACTCACAATCTTCAAATTCTTCTTCGTTTTCATTTTCATTTTCGTATTCATCCAGGTCTTTCTCGTTTTCATCTTTTTTGTTTAGTAAATTTGATTGGGCATTCATTTTCTTTGGGCGACCCCTTGCGCCTGTTCTCACTATTCTAGGTCTTCCTTTGCCTGCTTTCGGTGTTTCTTTTGGCACGTTTTCGAGATTTTCTTTTTCTTTGGTTTCTAAAATGTCAGATTCTTTTTGTGTCTTTTCAACACTTTCTTCGTCTTCTGTTTCTTCTTCCAATTCTGAATCTTCCTCATTTGACGGTGTAATGAGTCTATCGTAAACATTTTCGTTTATAAACCTTACGTCTCGGCTTATTATTACCTTGCGTCTTTTTTCTGACCATATTCTATACGCCTTTGCTTTGTCAGCATATCCTACAAGAATGCCTTCTTCTGAACGAGAGTCTAGCTTACCATTCGATTTATCTTTAATTAAGACATAGCCCTTTATTCCGAATGGCCTCATATGTTTTAGTGATGGTTTCTTACCAGTCCATAAAGTCAAGGGCAAATCTCCGGCTAAAGAACTTGTAGGGCATCGGTTTCGTATATAACAAGCCATATTTATGGCTTCGGCCCAAAAAATTTTAGGCACACCGCCTTGCTTTAATAAACATCTCGCCATCTCCAGCAATGTGCGGTTTTTGCGTTCCGCAATCCCATTTTGTTGTGGGGTATGGGGAGCGGTCAGCCTCCGTTTTATACCAGCTTCCATTAAAAATTGATTGAATGGTCCATTTAGATATTCCCTACCATTATCGGTTTGTAAAAATTTGATTTTCATCCCTGTGAAATTTTCGGCTGAATTTTTAAAAGTTTTAAACGCATCAAAAACGTCCGATTTGTGCTTTAAAAAATGAACCTCACAATACCGGGAAAAATCGTCGATGAATGTGACGAAATATCGGTATTTGGAATGAGAAGCTACTGGCATGGGTCCACAAACGTCACTATGTACAATCTCCAAAATATTATTTGCATATATACCTTTATTTTTCTCAAATCCAGTTTTGGTCTGCTTTTCGCTCAGGCAGATTGTACATGGTGACAGTTTGGTGCCGCTTTTAACATCGAATCCATGAACTTTTTGTGATGTTGCTAGAGCTCTTAAATCGTTCTCGTTCAAATGGCCTAATCGCCTATGCCACATATCCAAATTGTTCATCTCCTTGTCCTCTGCCACATTCGCCACATCTGTAGAGTTTTTCAAAAAATATAAATTTCCTATTCTATTTGCTCTGCAAATTATTTTATTATTTTCAATAATAAGGGCCTCACTTTTTTTAAAACATATTTCATAACCTTTATCAGCTAATTTTGATATGGACATTAAATTTGTACGAAGGTCTTTTACGTACATTACATTTTTTACTTTGAATTTATTTTCATGCTTGTTGTCTATGACATTTAGTTTTACATCTCCTACTCCTGAAATCTCACTTGTCTGTCCGTTAGCCAAACACAATGTTTTCTTTATTTCCTCTATGTTCTCAAATTCTTCTAGATTGGAGCTCATGTGTGACGTGCACCCACTATCTAAGCACCAGCTGTTAGTGACGTCAGCGCAACTAAAGGCAGCATCGGAGCAGTTGAATAATGATTTCTCTGTGTTTACATCTGTCTCCTTATGATAATTGCTGTATTGCTTTGATCTGCAATTGACAGCAAAATGACCATGCTTACCGCACTTAAAACAGCCCTGGCTTTGCTTTTTGTTGTTCTTTCTTTTGTTGTTCCATTTTGATTCCCTTTGTTCTCTTGAGTTTTTATTGTAGTTTTTGTTTACATTACCTCCCGCATAAAGTGCAGTTTGACTATCTCTCTCCGATTTTACCTTTCTTGACTCATCTTCTTCCAAGATTTTTACTCTTAAGATTTCAGGTGATGGCAGTTCGTCTCTTGTTTCAAGAGCACATCTAAATGTTTCAAAAGAGTCAGGTAAACTGTATAAGAGTAGTATGGCCAGTAAATCGTCACCAATCTCCACATTAATTTCTTTTAATTGACCGACAGCTTCAAAGAAATCGTTTAGGTGATCACGAGTGTTGTCTCCCTCTTTCATCCTAGCTAAGGCAACTCGTTTTAATAAAGTTGCTTTTCTTGCAGGGCCTTTCGATTGAAACGTCGATTTCAATTTATTCCACATTTCGTTGGACGTGGCACATTTAGAAATTAATCCCAATTCTGACGGAGCAATAGACAGCATAATTTCCGCACAGGCCTTTTGATCTTTTGAAATCCATTTGGCTTCATTCTCGGTTGCAGGCGCCTTTTCTGTTTCAACATAATTCCACAAATCTGCTTTTATTAAAATGGCTTTCATTTGAAGTTTCCACGTATCATAATTATGAGCATTCAGGGGCTCAATCCTAACAGCGTTGTTGGACATGACTACTTAACCTTTTTGTCTTATTCGTTTGACAATTAAACACGTGAGTTACTGAAATACATGGGACCTGGGCCCATAACCTGTAGAAAAAGTCGGATGCTTTATGTTCTGCTTTCAGTGGAGTTTTATTTCAGACTAAATGTTTTAAAATTCATGTGGGTATGGTTACATATATACATTAGATATATAGATAAAGAAATGAGAGCAAATTGTACATTAATGACAAATGTCATTAAAAGCAAACTAGATAATAATTCATTGTTGTATTTTATAGTAGTGAATGCCGAATAGACTTTGCTATTTCTAACAGGAACAAATATTCTGTCGTAGCCAATTAACATTGAAGGTGCTTTAATTGGCCCACACCCCAAAGTTATTTATCCCCAATTTAATTGGAAAAGTTCAGTTGTACTTGAGGAAACCCAAATTGGCCCCAATAGCTGCATGAAGATATAACCCAAAAGGATGAACATGGATCAAAAAATGTTTTGTTATTATTCCCATATACCTGTTTGGGATATATTTTCAATTTGGATTTTGGGTGTAATTTCCTGGGGGCCAAACTTCATACCACCTATTTTATGGTAAATCTGAGGTATATCAGAGATGGGTCTACCGATATAAGCAATTTTTTGTTTGTACTTCAATTGTACGCCGAAAGCGCTAATCATATATTTAAATTTGGGCTAAGTTATTTATTGGAAAAAACCCCAACCCAAAAAACGCACTCAAACGGGCATTAAATATCAGTTCAATGAGAGAAGAATAACACCTCCAGTAGGAGTTATATTTAAACGAAGACTGGTTTCACCAATCTTTAAAGGCAACTAACCTATATAAACAAATTTTTTTGACAGTCAGACTGACCAACATCACAAATCATGTATCAAGACGATCTTAAGTTTATATATTTTTATATAGGATATTACAAACCAAATGTTATAGTGAGTATACTCCCTCCTATGCGGTGTAGAGTATAAAAACAACAATAGCAACCATAAACAAAGTAAAACAAAATGCTTACAACATTTTTAAAGATCTAGATCATTAAGTTTAGATTCAAAATATCTTCAGTTTGAAAGCAAAGCTTGCCTGAAAAAGGTTGTTGAAAGCTAATCCTATCAAAAAATTTAAAAAAAAAATGGGAAGCAGTGAAAGCAAACCTCTTGCTATAGAAGACAAACCACCAGAGAGTGCAATGGAGTTCAAAATAAATGGAACTCCCTATACTGGTAAGCCGAAGCACTACTATATACTGAAGTGAAACCTAATAGAATGCTACTTTATGTGTGTTTCTAATGACAGTGAATCTTACAACCCTGGCTCCGGACACAACATTGAACACATTTATCAGAGATCATGCCCAATTGACGGCCACCAAATTTATGTGCCTCGAGGGTGGTTGTGGCGCCTGTGTGGTCTCAATCAAAAGCAAAAATCCTGCTACAGGAGAAATTAAAATATGGTCCGCCAATTCGGTAAGTCCCAATCAAAGTGATTGAAAAAGTTTGACGACAAAGATAATTAAAATCAATTAAAGCTTCAATTCAAAGTCATAATAGCTTAAATGTGAAACTGAAAACCCGTTTAAAAATTAAATTTGATATTCCTGCCACTCAGTTTGACGAGTAGGGAGTATTATAATTGCGTGCAACTTCTGTAAAACTAATTAAATATTCCATAAACATTCCATTAATGAATAGGGAATGAACTGTATCGAGTTATACGAGTATAACAGTATGTGTAACAGTTATCAATGTCAAAATGAACTGTTAGACCCACACTTCGAAATATCGAGAAAAGACATCCCTGCAAGACATAGGACCGGTCCTAAACTGGTGAATTTATCAGTTTTTTCTGACCAATGATTGGTCCCCGGACTATCCATATGACCGGCGATTTTAACATCGACATGTCGCCTAAAGTGATCAATAATTTTGGACTGGTCCCTTTACCGGTATGAAATATTGGTCATGTCACCGATTTAAAATAAATCGGTCATTTGACTGGTTCGAAATATTGGTCACTTCACCGGAAGTGGTCAATAATTTTGGACTGGTCCCTTTACCGGTTTGAAATATCGGTAATTTCACCGGTTTAAAAAAATGGGTCATTTGACTGGTTTGAAATTTTGTTCACTTCACCGGTTTGAAGAAGTCGATCATTTCACTGGTTTGAAAAATCAACCACTTCACCGGTTTCAAATATCAGTCATTTCACGGAGTTAAAAAACCTGTATTTTTTTTATACGATATGTCTTGTCTTTCTTATATATATTGGGTTGCCCAAAAAGTAATTGCGGATTTTTCATATAGTCGGCGTTGACAAATTTTTTCACAGCTTGTGACTCTGTAATTGCATTCTTTCTTCTGTCAGTTATCAGCTGTTACTTTAGCTTGCTTTAGAAAAAAAGTGTAAAAAAAAGTATATTTGATTAAAGTTCATTCTAAGCTTTATTAAAAATGCATTTACTTTCTTTTAAAAAATCCGCAATTACTTTTTGGGAAACCCAATAGTAAATGCCAAAGCTATGCGGTTTGTTTGTTTGTACGTTGCCCAGTAGGATAGAATAAAAATTAGTGGAAATAAGTCTGTCATTTTGGAACGGATAGAGATATTTTCATGAAATTGTATATGGTTATAGCTGAGATGTTATTGAGTTTATAAGCAAAATTTCAGGGCCCTAGATGTCCCAGGGGCCCATTGGTGGGCCTTCAAATTTGGTCACCTCGGCCCTACAAAATTTGGTTCGGGCTGTCAAAAGCGCATTTATGTTCCTTTTTAAGAACTTTTTGCTGCAAAGTGCTTAAAAAGCCCTAAAACAAACAGGCCTATATGTGCGGGATATCTTTTATAGTGTCCAAGAAATTTGACTAGGTTTCTTATTTTGTTGCTTGTGAAAGCATTCCTAAACCGATATGTTAAGATTCGATTCTTCAGTCACAAGTTATGCGAGCTACAAATCAAAAAATATAAAAAAATAGAATTTTTGGCATTTTTTCCTTAAAAAAAGTAATTTCATTGTTTCGTCTCTATACAGAAAATTTGGCCAAGTACTAACAATTTTGCTATACTATAAAGAAGACTTAATGTAGACTTAAGTGTAATTTTTATAAATTGTGTTAACTCTAACAAAAAAAATGGGAAAACCTTTCGAGTTCTCAAAACGCAAAGATTAGACTACCAACTTTATAACATGCCAGCTGGATCGGGCCCGCTCCGCTGTGCCTTCTTTTACCTTATATGCAGCAAAATTGTCCTTTGAATATATATATTCGACAATTAAAGAGCTTTTAGTGAAATACCATGCTACGAAAATTGTATATCGCTTGACTAACAGTTTAACAATATAAGTGCATTTATCTGAATCCCATCTTTATTGGTTTGGATGTAAGGTGTACTCGATTCTTAAAATATTTAATTTCACTCCGATATTCTCATGATGTCTGATTTAGGGATGTTTTCGGGGGTGAGGTGGTCCCCCAGACACTTGGCCTTGAAAAAATATCAGCATCGTGCTCTTTTCTCAAATACCATTTATTTGAACCCCATATTCCCATGGGTTTAAAGGGAGTTTGCAGGATGTGGCGTCCCCCAAACACATGGCCCCAAAATTGGTTATCAAATTCGTTTTCTAATCCCAAATAACTTTCATTTGAGCCACATATTGGCATGGTTGATACATTTTTACCCTTTGGGGGGGTATTTTGGAGAAGGGGTGATGCCCTAAATGCATGGTCCTACATTTGGATATCAAATACGTAATAAACTCCCAAATACCTATATTTGAGCCCCACATTGCGATGGTCAGTAAAAAATTGCTGTTTGTGAAAGTGGGTATCAATTCTTGCTCTTCTCCCCAATACCCCCCCTTAAGCTCCACATTGACTTGATCGGTAAATATGCCCGACTTAGGGGTGTTTTGGGGATTGGGTTGGTCCTTTAAACACTTAGCACGGAACATATATCAGCAATTTGCTCTATTCTCGTATCTATATATCATTTATTTGAACCCCATATAGCCATTGGCCTCAAAATTGGATATCAAATTCGATTTTTAATCTCATTTAAACTCCTTATTGCAAAAGTCAGCAAATATGTCCGGTTTGGGGTATTGGCCCTAAAAACTATAAATATTTAGTTCCACTCTCTGTAAGATTCAAGTTGTTTTGGTGAGCAAATACATCCTATTTGGGGGTTGTTATGGTGGTGGAACGTCCCCTAGACAGTAGGTCCCTAATGTTGATATCAGATACGTGGTCTACTCCCAAGTACCTTTAATTTGAGCCTCATATTTCCATAGTCGGCAAACATGACCGTCTTGGGGGGTATTTTGGAGGATGGGCGCCCACTCAGTGAGTTGGCCTTGAAAATATATATCGGATTCGTGTTCCACTTTAAAAACCCTCTTATTTGAGCCTCATATTGCAATATTCAGCAAATACTTTCTATTTGGGTGGTGTGTGGGTGTGGGGTGGCCCCATAGACACTTTTCCCGAATATAGATATCAAATACGTGCTTTACTCCCAAAGACCTTTCATTTGAGCCCCATATTGCTATGGTCGTAAATTTTTCCCCTTTGGGTGATGTTTTTGGGGAGAGGCGGCCTCCAAATACTCGGTCCCATATTTGGATACCAGATTCGTATTCAGCATTCAAAATACCTTTTATTTAAGCTCCATATTCCCATAGTCAGTAAATAAGTTCTGTTTAGGGGGTGTTTTGGGAAAGGGGTGGACCCCCAGAAACGTGGAAACACATTTGGATATCAGATTCGTATTTTACTCGCAAATACCTTTAATTTGAGTCCCATATTGTCATGGTCAGTAAATATGTACGATTTAGGTGTTTTGGGGCTTGGGGTGGGCCCCCTAGCACTTGGTCCGACAATTGGATATTATCCTAAATACCTTTCATTTGAGTCCTATATTGTCGTGATTGGTCTAAATAAATGTTTGGAAGGTTTTACGGTGAGGCAGCCCCCCTAGGTACCCCAACCGAAATTTGGATACCAAATTTTTATATTTAGGGTACAATATGAGAGCACACAAAATTTCGCTTAAATCGCACCACCCATCTCCGAGATCTGGCGTTTCGAAAATTAGGGTAAGGGGGAGGGTCCGCCACCCCTTCAGATATCAAAAAAATTAGTACCCTATTTTCACCACGGGGTCATTATGCACCATCTGTGAAAATTTCAAGAAAAGCGGTTCAGCCGTTTCTGAGTCTATAAGGAACACACAAACATACAAACAAACAAACCTACAAACAAACACAAATTGATTTTTATATATAAGATGTGTACTCAAATTCCAAACACCTTTCATTTGATATCCATATTGTGACAATTTGTAAATATGAGCTGCTGGGGGTTTTTGGGGGTAGGGAGGACCGTCAGACACCAAAAAATACATTTGTATGTCTGCTTTGTACACTACTTTTAAATATCATTCATTTGATACCCATATTCCCCAAAACGGTGAAAGAGGCCTGTTTGGGGTTTTTTCCCCCCGAACACTATGGTTGAAATTTGAATGCCAAGTTCGTACTGTACTCATAAATACCTTTCGTTTGATACCCATATTGTCCCAATCGGTAAACATGTCCGCCCGGCTGAGTTTTGGATGGGGCGTCCCCCCAGATTATTTGACCCAAAAATTTTATATAATAGATTTTATTAAAAATTTGTCCTTAAGAAAAATAATCTGCGGCGTCTATGGTTTAGCTTCTTGATCTCTTTTTCGGCGAGTTGAATGAAGTTTATCGGGATATTATTTGAGAGAGTTAAAATTTTTATTGTAACAAATTTTAAAGTTCTGGACTTTGAAAAATTTCAAAAAATGTTGATGTCATCTTACTTTTATGCAATTTATAAATTAACAAAGCAATACAATCGAGAACAAAACAATTTTATTTTTAACAATTTATTATTTCTATATCTTTCGTTTATTTTTAATTAATTAATTTGCTGGTTTTTTTTCTTCGCTACAATGCAGAATAATCTTGAAAACATGTGCAAAAATAAACAAGGAATTAATACAATCAAGATAAACAAAATAACGCTTAAACAATGTTAGGCATACAGACAAAAAGTAGCAATAAAAAAATAAATAGAACCAAATTAACTGAACAAGTTCCAGACTCAAGCTTAGCAATGACATTGACATCAGACCACAACTTGATATTGCAAACAATGGTGAACAAGCCATTGTAAATATTTTTAGAATTTATCTTACCTGTTACTTCAGGCCGGAGCAAATTTAGGGAATCCAACAACAATAATGCTTCTTAAAATTTAAATTAATTAACTAAGTTTGTTTGTGAATTTTCGTTAGGAAATCAAATTTGGGAATGAGTGAGGGGCCTGTTTTTGTTTTGCTGGAATCTACCTTACTGAGAGTTTCTAAATATACTTCAAAAAAAAAACTAAGGTACTATTGAGGATAAAGAAGCTCAATCAGAGGTCGTATGAGATATATTCTCAATTCATAGTTCTTTCTAGACAGTATTTAGCGTGGGTGCTAAAAGTCATAACTGAAATTCCAATACCCAAGCTTCGTAACAAATTTAAGATTCTAAAGGATCAATAATTTTACTACTACTGTGCAAAAGGACATTTGTTTTCAACTCCTACAAGGAAGAGATATAGACCCATTCAGAAGAATACGGATCTACACAAAATCACTTTGTTATTCGATTTGGTTATATCCGTCTACCTATCCTTCCATATTACAATAATTTGAGTAGAGAGTACAGACCACATTCAGTTCATCTTTAATATGTATATACTTGGCAGGGAGGCGGTTCAGATAAAGCTCTCATATATTTACATTTGATTAGAACTAATAATAATGATGTAATTTGTTTACCTATCTTCACGAAGGTACTAATGATATTCTTACTCTTCAGAATATTGATGGATTTCATTAAAATCGATTCATATATATCTCTCATTTATATGCAAATGCAAATTTGCCCATAAACATTCGGTTAAGGAACAAGATCAAAGTTCTCACATATCAATAAGTGCTGTCTGATTCAAGTTTAAGCTCAATCATCCGATCTTCTCAAAATTTAGCACAATATATTTTTTTTGTATAACTTCTATTATGTGTAGATATTTGGATCGAAATCAGTTTAGATTTTGATATTAAAAATATAACCATCAACATTCTATTGAGGAACAGAAGTAATTACTGATTCAAGATTTATGCTCAGTAATAAGGAAACTCCTTTTTATAGCAGCAGGGCAACACCTCTTTAGAGAGATTTTAGATATTAAAAATATAACCATCAACATTCTATTAAGGAACAGGAGTGATTCTGATTCAAGATTTAATCTCAATAATAAGGAAACTCCTTTTTATAGCAGCAGGGCAACACCTCTTTAGAGAGATTTTTTTTTTTTTGATTTCTAGTATCTCACAATTATCGCCAGCATCGGGAGGGCAAAACCACCGCCGAATTTTTTTCCTAATGTTCTCGCCAGGATTTGAACCCAGGCGTTCAGCTTCATAGGCGGGCTTCCCAACCTCTACCCCACGGTGGTCTCCTTATATTTAGATATAGATCCCATACTATAAATGCCCGTCCAATTCTCTTTTATTTGGAATAATTGCTACTTAAACCTCACTAGGGATTGAATCTAATAATAATGAGTTGCTCCAAGTCGAAATGCAAAATTGATAACGAAATCGAGTCCATGGTCTCATGTTGGCTTTGTTTATCGTTATATCATTCGAAGTGCGTGGGGATAGCCGGCCGCACTGTAGACAACTTACTTAGGATAAAGGACTTCGTTGGAGCTGTCCATTTTTTAAGGATACAAGAATACGGAAGAATTTGAAGTCATAAGTAATGAACTTAATAAGGTTGTTGAAAAGTTTGCGAAATATAAAGAAATGTTCACTAATGCTGCTTGTCTTGGGAAATATCTACATTCACCTTCCGACTCTTTAAGGAAAAGAAAACCTTAAATCGAGAGATCGGTCTATATGGCAGCTATATCCAAATCTGGACCGATCTGAGCCAAGTTGAAAAAGAATGTTGAGGGGCTTAACTTAACTCAGTGTATCAAATTTCGGCGACATGGAACAAAAAATGCGCCTTTTATGGGTCCAAAACCTTAAATCGAGAGATCGGTCTATATGACAGCTATATCCAAATCTTTATCGATCTAGACCAAATGACAGAAATATGACGAGGGGCTTAACTTAACTCACTGTATAAAATTCAAGCGACATGGGACGAAAAATGCGCCTTTTATGGGCCCAAAACCTTAAATCAAGAGATCGGTCTGTATGACAGCTACATATATCCAAATCTAGATCGATCTAGGCCAAATTGTAGAACTATGTCGAGGAGCTTAATTTACCCCACTGTCCTAAATTTCGGCGACATTGGACACACCTTTTATGGGCGCAAGACCTGGGACCGATCTGGGACAAATTGAAGAAGGATGCCGAAGGACTTAAAACAACTCACTGTCCCAATTTTCAGCACAATCGGATAATAAATGTGGCTTTTATGCGCCTAAGTTCCTAGATCGGCGGATCGGTATATATGGGGACTTACTTTACTTTAGCTGGCTATGACGGAACATTTGTTCCACTAGCCGAACGTAGTATAGCGTTCCAAGCGCTTCGATCCTCTGCGCTCATTTAAAATCTCTGACACCAAGTTTCGAGGCGTCTCCCACAACTTAATCTTTCCATCGGGCTTTCGGTCTTCCCGGTTTGTGTGTACCACCGTGTTTGCCTTAAAAATACTTCTTTGCTGGAGCTTCTTCATCCATTCTGACAACATGACCTAGCCAACGCAGCCGTTGTATTTTGATGCGTGTAACCATGTCGTCATCATACAGCTCGTGGTTCATACGTCGCCTATATTCGCCATTATTGCAAACTGGTCCATATATTTTACGAAGAATCTTTCTCTCCAATACTCCAAGCATTGCCTCATCTGCTTTCACAAGTACCCATGCCTCAGAACTATTTAACAACACGGGTAGTATCAGTGTCTTGTATAGTGTAATCTTCGTCTGTCGAAAGGTGGCCTGTTTCTAAACTGCTTACTTAGTCCAAAGTAGCATATGTTTGCCAGTATTATTCTGCGCTTAATCTCAAAACTGGTGTCATTCGTTTCGGTTACGGCGGTGCCGTTACTGACTCTCAAAGTTGTGGTTCCCAACTTTCTCCATTTTCTTTCTCTGCTCGGTTGTACAAGGCTTTTTGGGAGTGGAGACCATCCATTTCGTCTTATCTCCATTTACTGCCAGATCCATTTTCACGGACTCCCTTTCGATTCTTTCAAAGGCTGCAGTTACTACTTCTGGTGACCGACCTATGACCGATCGACGTCGTCGGCATTGGCGAGTAGCATATGTTCTCTTGTGATTAGTGTGCCATATCTATTCACATCTGCATCTCGTATAATCTTTTCCAACAGGATATTAAAGAGATCACACGATAGGCTGTCTCCTTGTCTGAAACCTCGTTTGGTATTAAATAGTTCAGAGAGATTCTTTTCTATTCTTACTGAGGAACGCGTATTAGCAAGTGTCATCCTGCAGAGTCTTATTAATTTTGCAGGGATACCAAACTCAGACATGGCTTACAATACCCTTGAACGTAAAGGAGTATCGAAGGCGGCTTTGTAGGCAACAAAGAGATGGTAGGCGTTGATTTGTCCTTCTCGGGTCTTTTCCAGGATTTGGCGCAGTGTGAATATCTGGTCCAGGGCGGATTTACCAGGGTAAAGCCGCATTGATAGGGACCAATTATCTCATTGACTTTAGGTTTTAAGCTTTCACACAGTACGCTGGAGAATATCTTGTATGCAATGGGGAGGAGACTTATTCCAATGTAGTTGGCACATTCCGTCTTGTCTCCTTTCTTGTGTACGGGACATAGTATGCTGATGTTCTAATCATCGAGTATGCGTTCTTTTAGCCAGATTGCGCCGATAAGCTGATGCATACGCCTTATCAGCGTGTCGCTTTCGGTCTTAAATAGTTCAGCGGGTAACCCGTCGGCTCCTACTGCCTTGTTGTTCTTTAGTCGGGTCACTGCTACTTGGACCTCATTCTGACTAAGATGTAATCATTCTATACCATCATCAGGGATTGGTTCTGAGGTATCCTCTTCGCCGCCAACGTCGGACACTAGCAGTTGGGTAAAATGTTCTTTCCATATCCTCAGCATTTTAACTGTGTCAGTTACCAGATTTCCTTCTTTCCTTCTCTGTCTCTGCAGGAGGATGTGCCTGCACCAAAGCCATCGGTTTGATGTTTAATTCTTTGGTAGAATTTCCGGACTTCATTCTGACTACATCTCATTTCGCTCACACTCACGTCTTTCCATTTCTTTTTTTCTTTGTGCGTAATAGACGTTTCTTCTCTTTCCTTTACTTCCGATACCTCTCCTTCATCTGGGGGCAATATCAAGATATAGTCCTATATAGCCCATCTTCGAACTTAACCTGCTTATAGACAAAAAAAAAGAATGTGTGCAAAGTCTCAGCTCAATATCTCTATTTTTAAAGACTGTAACGTGATTTCAATAGACAGACGGACGGTCATGGCTAAATCTTCTTAGATTTTTACGCTGATCAAGAATATATATACTTTATAGGATCGGAAATGGATATTTCGATGTGTCGCAAATGGAATGAAGAAATGAACATACACCCATCCATCGGTGGTGGGTATAAAAACAAGTTATTTAAGGAATATAAAATGTCTGGTTCTTCTATGGATTTTTCCATGTATTCAATATCAAGGTTGGAATATAATACCCAACATATTATTGCCTACCGTAATTACTTATGCTCCATGAAGCAACGAGTAAAATTAAATCCAAACAAATTTTATAAATTTTTTAATTCTAAGCGAAGATGTTGGACTCTTCCTAACACCCTCAAAACGTAGTTCACTTATCGCTGAAGGAAATAAAGACATTTGTAACATGTTTGCAAACTTTTTAGCCTCGATATATTCTGATGAAATGCATGATATCAACTCTGAATATCCATACGAGATTCTTCAATCCTCTTTAATAAGTATGCCTTGAATAACATTAATACCGAAGAACTTGGAAACTCTAAGATGCTCTTTTAAACCAGGCCCTGATGGGGTACCCGCTGGTGTACTTAAATATTTGCGCTGATCGCCTTAAATTTCCTTCAACCGAGATTTTCAATAGATCTATAAAATTAGGCCTTGAACCTGAACTATGGAAGAAATCCTATATTATTCCCCTATTTAAATCTGGAAGTAGGTTCCATGTATCAAATTATAGAGGCATTGCAAAGTTAAGTACTATACCAAAACTTCTTATGACTCGCATCAAGTTTCTTCAATTTATTCAGATGCGCAACACGGTAGGGTATAATGGTGGAGGGTATAAAAACCAAAAAAAAAACTCTCGACTACTAGTCTATCATTGGACCTACTCCAGCTCCCATTTGGATCTCCTTAAATCTTTTCTATAAATCCTGAATTTTTCTCTATAGACCACAGGCCATAACTCCCATTTCCGCTGGCCGCATTGAATGCCTTACTGGCATCCGTTCGAAATATCATGAGACCCTTATTCCATCATCTTTTGTCTCCTTAGAGTTTGGACAAACCGCCTGGTTGACGGATGTCATTCAATTATCCATTATTAGTACCAAGTACTCGATGCCCTCTATACCCGAAATCTAAAGGAAGAATCTCAAGAACAGCGATCCTCCATTATCATCCAAAAACCCAATGGATTATGACCTCTTTATTCAAGTCAAAGCCAATATGAGGTGGTGAAAATATACAAATATACAAATTCTTAGCTTTCACAATGGTTGAAACTATCGAAAGGTCGGCTTTGCTCGACTTTATTTCTTAAATGCCTATTTAAATTAAAAAATTAACTTTAAGCAACAATTACATCATCCATTTCAGTGCCTTGTATTGCTGAATACCTGCGGATCTTGGGAGATCACCACTTGCGAGGGTATTGGAAATCAACTCGATGGCTATCATCCCATACAAAAACGCATGGCCAAGCTAAATGCCACTCAATGTGGATACTGTACTCCGGGTTTTGTAATGAACATGTACAGCTTGTTGGAGTCCAAAGGAGGCCAAGTCAACATGGAAGAAATTGAGAATGCCTTCAGTGGCAACATATGTCGCTGCACTGGTTATCGACCCATTTTGGATGCTATGAAATCATTTGCCTCAGATAATTTTGTTATGCTGCCCGCCGAAGAATGCCAAGATATTGAAGATCTGGTTGGCAAAAAATGTCCCAAAAGTGATTCGGGGGCCTTGTGTTCGGGTCAGTGTCATAAACCTATGAAAATGTTACGCTATGCCGAAGGAATTTTATGGTTTTGGCCTCAAGATCTCAAGGAGCTCTTGCTGATTCTCAGCCAAATACCAGCAGATGAGGAATATATGTTGGTGGGAGGCAACACTGCCCATGGAATTTATCGTCGTTCCGAAAATATTAAACATTTTATAGACATTCATGGTGTGGCCCAGTTGAAGGAATTCAAATTGTCCAAAGACAAATTAACATTGGGTGCCAGTTTGACACTTTCAGAAACGATGGATATCTTCAATAAAGTATCTGATGAGAAGGGATTCCAGTATTGCCAAGAGCTATGGCAACATTTTCAACTGATTGCCAATGTGCCAGTGAGAAATGTAAGTATTTTTGCTATATTCTAAAATGACCTAGGATCTTTGGGTGTTAAACCATTAACGATGAATGGATAGAATAATATTCAAGAATAGAGTTATATCAGAAGAATTCTATTTCTAGATAGGAAAAAGATATGCTAATGAAATTTGGATTGGCGTAAAGTAGATGGATGAAAATTGTTAAAAAAATGTTGCGGTCATATAAGGTCATATTTTGGAAGAAAAGTGATAGGCCTGTCGAAAATTCGCAATTTTTTACATCCAAAACAAAATTAATTCCAAAAACTCCTGGGAGTGAGTTTCTGCAAAACATTTCAGTTTCTTGTTGCCTTTTATGGTTGCTACAATAAAAAAAATTAAAGCGATAATCCTACTACTTTTGAGAGCAGGTGCTATTTTAGGTCAAAGTCATTAAAATCCACTTTTCTTGGCCAAATGGTCATAAACTTTAGGAAATAACAAAAATTTTCATTTTCAAGTTTTGTGCTTCTTAGGGCGAAGATCATTAAATTTGATTCGATTGATTTGAATATTTTTTTTTAATTTCTTAAGAAATTTTTAAAAAATTACTTCGTCTAACATAAGTCACTGTGTCCAATTTCAGTGAAATCGGATTATAAATTTGGCTTTTAATGAGACTAAGACTTTAAATCGAAATATCGATCTATATGGGAGCTATATCCAAATCCGGACCGATTTGGGCTAAGTTGCAGAAAAATGTCGAAGAGCCCAACACAACACACTGTCGCAAATTTTTCGACATCCGACCAAACATACGCCTTTTATGGGCTCAAAACCCTTAATCGACATATGGGTCTATATGGCAGCTATATCCAAATCCTGATCGATCTAGGCCAAATTGCAAAAATATGTCGAGGGGCTTAACTTAACTCACTGTCTCAAATTTCGGCGACATCGGACAATAAATTCGCCTCTTATGGGCCCAAAACCTTAAATCGAGAGATCGACAGCTATATTCAAATCTGGACTGATCTAGGCGAAATTGAAGAAGGATGTCGAAGGGCCTAACACAACTCACTGTCTCAAATTTTGGCGATATTGGACAATAAATGCGCCTTTTATGGGCTCAAAACCTTAAATCGAGAAATCGGTCTATATGGCAGCTATATCCAAATCTGAACCGATTTGTGCCATATTGAAGAAGTATGTCGAATGACTTAACTCACTGTCTCAAATTTCGGCGACATCGGACAATAAATGCGCCGCTTATGGGCCCAAAACCTAAAATCGAGAGATCGGTCTATATGGCAGCTATATCCAAATCTGAACCGATTTGTGCCATATTGAAGAAGTATGTTGATGGGCTTAACTTAACTCACTGTCTCTAATTTTGGCGATATTGGACAATAAATGCGCCTTTTATGGGTTCAAAACCTTAAATCGAGAGATCGGTTTATATGGCAGCTATATCCAAATCTGGACTGATCTGGGCGAAAATGACGAAAGATGTCGAAGGTCCTCACACAACTCACTGTCCCAAATTTCGGCGACATCGGACAATAAATGCGCCTTTTATGGGCCCAAAACCTAAAATCGAGAGATCGGTTTATATGGCAGCTATATGCAAATCTGAACCGATTTGCGCCATATTGAAGGAGTATATCGAGGGGCTTAACTTAACTCACCGTCTCAAATTTCGGCGACATCGGACAAAAAATGCGCCTTTTATGGGCCCACAACCTTAAATCGAGAGATCGGTCTATATGACAGCTATATGCAAATCTCGATCGATCTAGGCCAAATTGCAGAAGTATGTCGAAGGGCTTAACTTAACTCACTGTCCCAAATTCCGGCAACATCGGACAATAAATGCGCCCTATTGTTAAACATGTCCGTTCGGGTGGGTTTTGGGATAGGGCGTCCCCCCAGGTTATTTGACCCCAAATAATATATTACCAAATTCGTGTTTATGGGGTACCATAAGGTGGCATAAAAAAATGTTGCTTGAATCGGTGCACCCATTTGCGAGATCTGGTGTTTTTGAAAGAGTTCATAAGGGGGAGGGTCCGTCCCCCTTGCTGTTGAGCTTAAACTTGAATTGGACAGCAACCATTGAGTATCCACACGCTGTTTTTTATTAACCATGACCATGGGCAAATTTTGCTTTTGCAGTATATTTGCTGGTGATATTGAGATGATAATTTAATCCTTTGGTCCTTTCAGAATGGCACACTGGCCGGTAATATTTCAATTAAAAAAACCCATAGAGAATTTCGATCGGATGTTTTCTTACTGCTGGAGACTCTTAATGCCAAAGTCATAGCCTGTTGTGCGCCCGATGGAAACCCCATAACATTTTCAATGGCCGAATTTATGACGGACACCACACCGAAAACCATAATTCTTGCTTTTGAATTGCCGGCCTATTCCAAGGACAACTTTATATTCAAATCATACAAGGTAAGGGTAATAGCCACCGATGTGATATTAAAACATTTAAACTTCTTCAATCTTGGTTCAGATTATGTCCAGAGCCCAAAATAGTGCTGCCTATGTTAATGCTGGATTTTTACTGGAATTGCAGTCGCTTGCCACAGGCATTGTAAAAAATTCTCGCATTTGTTTTGGAGGCATTAGACCGGATTTTGTTCATGCTACAGCTGTTGAGCAGTTGTTGCAGGGCCAGTGTTTCTATGATAAAGGTGTGGTACAAAATGTCTTTTCTACACTCTCCACCATTTTGCAGCCTGATGCCTCATTGCCCAATGCTTCACCTGAATATCGCATGAAGTTGGCCTCGGGGCTGCTGTTCAAATTTCTATTGGTTCACAGTCCACAAGATAGAGTGCGTCGCGATTATATAACTGGGGGGCCTCTGCTAAAGCGAGAACTCTCCTCCGGTCTTCAGACATTTGACACCCAGCCAAGTAATTATCCAGTTACTCAGCCAATACAGAAGTTAGAAGGTACAATTTGTTCAGATTATTGCAGGATCAAAATCTAATTTTGTTTTGTTTCCTTTCTGTGGTTATAGCTTTGATTCAATGCGCCGGTGAGGCCAAATATATGAACGACTTAATAACCTCCCAGAATACGGTGCATTGTGCTTTCGTGGGGGCCACCATGGTGGGACGTATGATTGAAAGCATTGATGCCTCGCAAGCCTTGCAGATGCCCGGGGTTGTGGCATTCTTTTCAGCCAAGGATATTCCTGGCATTAATTCCATCGTGGACACCGAACAACAATACGAACTTGAGGAGCTATTTACCGCAGGTTTGGTGCGCTATCACAGCCAGCCTCTGGGTATGATTGTGGCCCAGAGTAGAGATATAGCCGAAAGGGCCACCAAAAAAGTCAAGGTTTTCTACTCGCGAGGTGACTCAGCCCCCAGCATTATGCCCACTTTGGGCGATGTCTTGGAAAATAATCGCTTGGATCGCATTAAAACCATGTTAAAATCCAATGTCCAGCAAGCAAAGTTGTCTGCCCCGGCACATTATGAAGTACATGGTATTTTCGAAATAGGTCTTCAGTATCACTTCACCATGGAACCACAAACCTGCATTGTGATACCAGGCGAAGAACGTCTAGAGGTGTACTCCTCCACGCAATGGCCCGATCATACCCAAGCTGCAATTGCGAAGATGCTGCAGCTCAAGGCTGCCCAAATCCAGCTGAAGATTCGACGCCTTGGAGGTGCCTATGGCGCCAAACTTACCCGCTGTAATTTCGTGGCCTGTGCTGCTGCACTGGCTGCCCAGAAACTTAATCGTCCTGTTCGATTTGTGCAATCTCTGGAGTCTATGATGGATACTCTGGGTAAACGTTGGGCTTACCGCTCCGATTACAAGGTTCATGTTGAGGCAAATGGTAAATTTGTGGCAATGCAACACAATTTTTATGGAGATGCCGGTTGGAATCCCAACGAAAACTTTGCACCACTTTTTACAGTCGCTTTATTTAGAAGCTGTTATAATTTTACCGAACAAAATCATCAACTGGTGGGAAATGTTGTATTGACAGATGCCCCAAGCTCTACATATATGCGAGCTCCTGGTTCTTTGGAAGGTAGGTAGAAGTTTGATGGAGCTTCTCATTTTTCAGCCTGTTGATGTTACAGGTACTGCTATGATTGAAAATATAATGGAGCACCTAGCCTTTGAGGGCAATCTGGATCCTGCAGAGGCTCGCATGGTAAATATCAAAGAAGGCAATAGAATGAGAGAATTGCTGCCCCAATTCCTAAAATCCAGCGAATATAAGAACCGACGTTGGGAAATCGATCAGTTTAATGCCCAGAATCGTTGGCTTAAGAAAGGCCTGGGTCTGGCAATTATAGATTTTCCCTATCAATATGATCCCAATTTTGGTACTTTTCCAGCAACCGTCACCATATATCATGTTGATGGTTCTGTGGTTATTACTCATGGGGGCATTGAAATGGGTCAAGGTAGGTTAGGAATACTAAATCTCTCTCTCTCTTTCCCTCTCTCTGTCTGTAATTCATTTATTTCTGATTTTCAGGCGTTAATACCAAAGCTGCCCAGGTGGCTGCTCTTGTTTTGGGTATTTCTTTGGATTTTGTGAAAATTGAAAGCGCCGATACTATTAATGGTGCCAACGCCCTTTCGAGCAGCAATTCCATGACCAGCGAATGTGTTGGCTATGCCATTCGCAAGTGTTGCAATACCCTTAATGAACGTCTGAAACCAATTCGTGATTCCCTGGGCAAAAATGCCACTTGGATGCAGGTAGTGCAAGCTGCTTGGCAAAAGTCCACAAATCTCATTGCCAGTGAGCAATACAAATTTGGAGATATGCAACAGTACAACATCTACTCCATATCTTTGACCGAAGTGGAGGTGGATATCTTAACGGGAAACCATTTGATTAAGCGTGTCGATATTCTTCAAGATGTGGGTGAAAGTTTGAGTCCCAATATTGATATTGGCCAAATTGAGGGAGCATTTGTTACGGGCCTTGGTTACTGGTTGACAGAGCAGTTAATCTATGATCGTCAAACTGGCCAACTGTTGACCAATAACACCTGGACCTATAAAACACCCGGAGCCAAGGATATACCCATTGATTTTCGCATTGAAATGTTACGTGGCCCAGCAAATACCACAGGTTTTATGAGCTCGAAGGCTTGTGGAGAGCCTCCTACGTGTTTGGCTGTAAGTGTTTTATTTGCTTTGCAGCATGCCATACAATCGGCCCGCAAAGATGCTGGCTTGGAGAGAAAATGGGTTCGTCTTGGAGCACCCACAACACCGGAGACTATTGTCCTGAATGCGGGCAACGATGTTGCATCCTTTGCCTTAGAGTAAACTTAAGCCATAAGAAAAAAATCCTTTAAATCAAAAAGAAAAAAATTCTAAATATTGTATTTATATCAAATTTTTTAACATTTGTCCATTGATTTTTGTCTTTTTTTGCTTTAAATAAATAAACGAATTTATTCCTGTTATAGGTTAGAGAAATGATGATGCGGTATTAACTCGCCCCATAACGCCCTTGCCATCCCTAATACTTTTCCCATTAAAAGTCCGTATGCTGACTCGTATTAACTCCCCCCTTAACACCCTTGCCATCCCTAATACTTTTCCCATTAAAAGTCCCTATGTTGACTCTACCCTTTTATAATGTCAAACCGAATGGGCAGAAAATAATCTGCGTTTTTTTTTTCAGTTTCCTTTTACATAACATGCATGTATGGTAACCCTAAACACACATGCTTTTAGTTCGTGCCTTAACTTCGTTCGATTCGGTTGCAATGCCAGAAGTTGCTATTAAATCTCTAATTTACCACGGATAAAAGTGAAAATTGCATTGGAATTTGTTATTAATCCTTAGAATAGTGCATTATTTATCATTTGGTGCAATAATATATATGAAATGTATAATAGTTTTTCCAAAAATAGTGTTTTAAGTTGCTGCTGTTCTGTATTTTAATTGTTGGTCTGCCAGCTATAAATTGTGGTGAAGTGAAAAATGTAAACAAAGCCATTCGTGGTGTGTTCTAATCGCAATGAACTATGGTGTGTTTCTATAGGTGTGTGAATTGGATGGTGGTGGTGAACCAAATTAACGAGCATTGATTTACTCCAATAAGAGCAAACAAGGTGAGGGGAAAAGCCTGTTGCACAATGCAAGAAGAAGAGGGTGTGAAATGGTAAGTTATTTATCTATCTGTTTATATATATAAAAATGAATTTGTGTATGTTTGTTTGTATGTTTGTTAGTTCGTTGGTTTGTTTGTGGGTTTGTGCATTTTTTTGTTCTGATAGACTCAAAAACGGCTAAACCGATTTCTTTGAAATTTTCACAGATTGTTGGGAGTGGTTCGGAAGGAGCAATAGGCTATATAATTTATTGATATCTCAAGTGGGGCGGACCCTCCCCCTTACCCTGAAAGTACCACTCAAAAATAAAAGTTAACCGATCGGGGCAATATGGGGTTCAAATGAAAGGTATTCGGGAGTAGAATACAAATTTGATATCAAAATTTTGGTTTAAGTAACTGAGCGATAGCCCCAATCTCAAAACACCTTCAAATAGTCTTATTGGACGATGACAATATGGGGTTCGAGTGAAAGGTATTCGGGAGTAGATTACGAATATAGGCAGGAAGAAGACTTAGGCTATATAATTTGTTGATATAGGAAGGGGGCGGACTCTCCCCCGTTACCCCAAAAACACCACCCAAAATCAAGGTTGACCGATCGGGACAGTATGGGTATCAAATTAAAGATATTGGAGAGTAGAATATGAACCTTATCTTATATATAAAATTCAATGTGTGTTTGCTTCATTGTTTGTTTGTTAGTTTGTTCCGTATAAACTCAAGAACGGTGGAAGCGATTACCTTGTTTGTTTGTTAGTTCGTTGGTTTGTTTGTGGGTTTGTAAATTTTTTTGTTCCGATAGACTCAAAAACGTCTAAAGCGATTTCTATGAAATTTTCACAGATTGTGGAAAGTATACCGGAAGGAGCAATGGACTATATAATTATTTGATATTGCAAGTGGTCGGACCCTCCCCCTTACCCCCAAAGTACCACCCAAAAATAAAAGTGAACCGATCGAGATAATATGGAACTTCAATTATTGACATTCAAGAGTAGAGTACGAATTGCATATTAAAAATTTGGTCCAAGTATTTGGGGATCCGCCCCGACCCCAAAACCCCCCACAATTAGGTTTATTGGACGATTATGACAATATGGGGCTCGAATGAAAGGTAATCGGGAGTAGATTACGAATATGCTCAGAAAGAAGGTATAGGCTATATAATTTGTTGATATTGGAAGGGGGCGGACCCTCCCTCGTTACCCTAAAAACGCCACCCAAAATCAAAAGTGGACTGATAGTGACAATATTGCTATGAAATGAAAGGTTTTTTGGAGTACAATACGAATATGTAATTAAAAATTTAGATCAAGTATGCGAGAGGTCGTCCAACTCAAAAAACTCCTCCAAACAAACATAATGGACGTAAATATCAATATGGGAGTCAAATGAAAGGTATTCGGGCGTAGAATACGAATATGACATAAAAAATGAGGTCCAAGTAATTGGGGTCGGCCAACCCCCAAATGGTAATATAATTCGATCATAGCTAGATGAGCCACAAATTAAAGGTGTTTGGCAGCAGATTACGAATATGACATTAAACTTTGTGTCCAAGAATCTAGGCGGTGCTTTACCTCCTAAAGTCGCCTCCAAAAGTTTATTTGACCAATTAAAACAATTCATTCAAATTTGTGTTCAAGTGGAAGATGGAGTGGGACGCCCCCCACCAAACGGCTGTATACACCTATTATGACAATATGGGGTTAAATTAAAAGCATAAGGTTGTGGACTGCGAATATGATATCTTTATTCTGCTCATATATCGGGTTGCCCAAAAAGTAATTGCGGATTTTTCATATAGTCGGCGTTGACAAATTTTTTCACAGCTTGTGACTCTGTAATTGCATTCTTTCTTCTGTCAGTTATCAGCTGTTACTTTTTGGGCAACCCAATATATAGCGCACCAACTCACCCCAAAACAGTTGATCAATTATAATGACCTAACAGGACACTGCCGCCATACCCCCAAAGTTATGACGTTCAGTGTGGTAAGAGCAAACCTTAACCTCAAGGTGACCGCCATTTTTAGCTCATCGACAAGGAGCCTTCTTTTCCAAGACAAACAACGTGTTGCTGGGCAACAATTTTATGTTCAAAAGTTTTACATGTTTTAATTACGAAGAACTGTCGCCACCGCACCAAATATAAAGCCGGCAAAATCAGTTTTTTACCACTGAGAATCGTTTAATATGGCAATTTGATTTGATTTAAAGAAGACTAAATTATGACTATTCAACAGGAAGATATATAGTCAGTTATAGACATCTACCACATGATGATGAATGTTATATGCGCTAAGCCGCTCCAAGCATGGCCGCAAAATATATACGTAACTTGGTGAATGCTAGGAAGAGTAATTGAATGATGTAAAGGAAGCGCAGCGAAGCGGACCGGGTACAGCTAGTCTATATATTGGGTTGCCCAAAAAGTAATAGCGGATTTTTTTAAAAGAAAGTAAATGCATTTTTAATAAACCTTAGAATGAACTTTAATCAAATATACTTTTTTCACTTTTTTTCTAAAGCAAGCTAAAAGTAACAGCTGATAACTGGCAGAAGAAAGAATGCAATTACAGAGTCACAAGCAGTGAAAAAATTTGTCAACACCGACTATATGAAAAATCCGCAATTACTTTTCGGGCAACCCAATATATAAAAATGAATTTGTGGTTGTTTGTATGTTTGTTTGTTTGTGGGTTTGTAAATTTGTTTGTTCCGTATAGACTCAAAAACGGCTGAACCGATTTCTTTCAAATTTTCACAGATTGGGGAGTGGTCTGGAAGGAGCAATAGGCCATATAATTTTTTTAAATCTAAAGGGTCCGCCCCCTCCCCGTTTCCCCAAAAGTACCACCCAAAAATAAAGGTGAACCGATCGGGGCAATATGGGGCTCAAATGGAAGGTATTAGGGAGTATAATACAAATTTGATATCCAAGGTCCAAGTTCCTAGGGGGCTGCCCCAACCTCAAAACCCCATCAAATAGGCATATTGGACGATAATGACAACATGGGACTCGAACAAAAGGCATTCGGGAGTGGATTACGAATATGATCAGAAAGGAGGAATAGGCTATATAATTTGTTAATATTGGAAGGGGCGGACCCTCCCACATTACCCCAAAAACACCACCCATAATCAAGGTTGACCGTTCGGGACAAAATGGGCACCAAATGAATCATATTGGAGACTAGAATGCGAATATGGTATTAAAAGTTGTACCCAGAAAGTCTCCCTTACCCCAAGCAAAACTCCTCCCAGCAGACAAATTGAACGTTCCTATCAATTTAAGTCTCAAATGAAAGGAATTCGAGAGTAGATTACGAATCTGGCATACAAAATCAGTTCGAAGTATAGGTAGTAGATGACGAATATGGCAAAAAAAATTATGGGAGCTGTCTCCACCCCCAAAAATCGCCAAATTGGCATATTTGCCGATCATGGCTATATGTGACTCAAGTGAAAGCAATTTGGGAGTAGATTAAGAAAATTACATTAAAATGTTTGTTAAGGGTATTAAGGTGGAGCTAAACCCCCTTAAAACACCTCAAATTGGTTATTTGACCCATCCTGGCAATATGGAACTCAAATGAAAGGTATTTTAGAGTACAAAAGGAATCCATTTTTGGGGCCAAGGGTTTGTGGGTAGCACCCACTAAACTGAACTTATTTTCCGAATATATCAATATGTGGCTCAAATGAAAGGTTTTTGAGAGTAAAAAACGAATTTGGGACCGATTTTTAAAAGAAAGTTATTTGGGAGTAGAGCATAATTCATGCTCTTAAACATCCAAATTTGAACGGAATGTCTGAGGCACCATCCCACCTTCATAAAGCATTCCCCGTTAAATGGATACATAGACCAATCACGACAATATAGGGCAGAAATTAAACAGGACTTTTTTTACCGACTTACGTAATATGGGGGACATATGAAAATTATTTGAGAGTATAGCACGATGCATATATTTACTTTAGGGCCAAGTGTCTGGGAGGCCACCTCACTACCAAAATACACCCCATACCGGACGTATTTTTACCCACTGAAAAATAGGAGTCTAAAGAGTCAAATAATTGAGTAGAGCAAAAAATAGCAAATAAACATTTCATTAAAGAACAGGGGCCAACTTCTCACATATCAATGAGTCCTATCCGATTCAAGTTTAAGCTCAATGATAAAGGACCTTCTTTTTATAGTATAGTACCTCACAATAGTCCCCACATATGGAGGGGATAACCACCACTTAAAATTTTTCCAATGTTATCGACACGATTTTTTCGTTTATTATTATTGGCGGATTTGCTTACCTCTGCGCTTCAATGACACGAATTCTATAACCACATTCGGGGCGAAATGTCCCCATCTTAAAACTCTACCAAAACAGGACTTATATATCGACCATTGCAATATAAGGCTCAAATAAAAATAAAAGAGAGTTAAAGAAGGCGCTCCGGAGAGTGCCCGGTTCGGCTAGTCTATTATATAAAAATGAAATTGTTGAGCTTTGTTTGTTTATTTTTTAGTTCCGTATAGATTTAAAGACGGCTGAACCGTTTTCATGAAATTTTCACAGATGATAGAGTTTGAGCCCCCGGTGAAATTACGGTACAAAATTTTTTGATATCCGAAGGGGAGGCGGACCCTCCCCTTTACAACCATTTTCAAAAATGTCAGATCTCGGAGTTGGGTTAAGCGGAATTTAGTATGCCACCTTATGGTATAATACGAAACTGGTATAAAATGTTTGGGTCGAATAACCTGGGGGGACGTCCCATTCCAAAACCCACCCGAACGGACATGTTTACCGATTGGGACAATATGGGTATCAAATGAAAGGTATTTAAGAGTAGGGTACGAACTTGGCAAACAAATGTCTACTATGTGTTGGGCTCACCCAAAAACACCACCCCTAAAGACTATTTTAATGTCTTGCGCAATATGTGTATCAAATGAAGGATATTTAAAAGTAGAGTACCAATCTGATATGAAAATTTATTGCCTGGTGTTTGAGGGGCCTCTCCAACCCCCAAAAACCCCCAGCAGGGCATATTTACCGATTGGGACAATATGAATATCAAATGAAAGGTGTCTGGAAGTTGAGTATAAATTTGTTATAAGAATTTTGTCTAGGTGTATACAAGGCCTACCCATAAAAAACCCCAAAACGGGCATG